>NC_056463.1:12561433-12651433 GCF_008729295.1 Plectropomus leopardus
TTATTGAAGCTCATTGACAGCCTCTTAGTAACTGTACGTCCAAGTGACCATTACAGGAAATTATATAGTTTAGTTGAATTCAAAACAAATCGGCGTTGCCGATTCAACATCAGCAAGCCACTCCAAATATAGCAAAACGGAAACTAAAATGAACACTCTGTAAATTACTAATAGCAGGGGTGTAACTATACAATATATGGCTCCACTACTATTAGCGTTAACTTAAGTCCAATGGTGAAGCACAGCTATATATGAACCCAATAGATGCTCCATGTCCACACTGTGACCTTGCTCTTTCACTGATATTTATTTTCCCTATCTATACAAAAACCTCAATGATATTGCAGCATCTTGGCATCTTAGCAGACATATAATTTAAACATTTATCCAAATACACTCATATAAAAAGACAATAGCGGCTAATGACACTGATGTGCACCACTCAGCAGGTTTATAGAAATTCATTGGAAGAGGAGAGAAGGCTGTGAAGATGAATACCAAATGACTGAGACACACTGAAGCTGTTCCGAGCTCTATTTTTAAACGAAACCAACCCCTCCACAAAATTAACTTTGATTTGATGTAATGAAACTGTCAGTTGCTCGTGGCATCCACTGATTCACAAATGACTATGTTCTTAATGGGCATCCAGTCTGGTAAATCACAGGCGGAGAGAATGAGGAAAAAGAGAAGGGAAGGGCAAGAGTACTGACACATTATACATTTTCAATAAGGAACAATTATGTGATCCAAGGTTAGCAGTCAGCTGTGATGGACGACAAATGTGAATGTAGTCAAAACTCTGACACTCCTTCTCCTCTTCACTGTCAAGCAGCTCTCTTATTGAAGAGTCAAATACAAGACATATGATTACATTTGTTTTTTGTTTAAGAAAAAAACCAAAACGGAATCCATCAAGCCCTATAAACCTATGACGCAAATGACAACTGTGCAATACCATTTTAAATATGGGCCACTGTTGGAGATATGGTCATTTCATAGGCTATTTTATGCAGAAGGAATGTGCAAATACTTTTGAAATTGGTGCTACATGACCAGAGAAAAAAGAAAAAAAAGACTGGCATTTGCTTTTACTCAAGAGGTAGAAAACCTACAACTACCAGGATGCACTGCGCCGCACTAGACCTATAAAAGCTCCAGCAGGTGGACGTTGTAATGGAAGCCTGGCCATTTTTCCACAGGAACCAATGTGGCAACTGGCTGGTAACAATCTCAAATCACAGCTAAACAGTGCACTAAAACATATTACTGAAAACATTTTAGGTGAGAAATGGCCAACACAGAAACAGATTCTTGGTTCATATTGGATCAGCACTGCTTAGTTTTACTGTTTGATCTCAGTATTCTCAGCCTTAGTTTTACAATACGGAAAACAATATGGCCCCCGCCTGTTGTTCACAAATTCTCATATTACAGCTAAACAGTGCACTAAAATATGTTGAAGACATTTTAGGCAGGAAATAGGCGATACAGTAACAGAATCTGGGTGTGTATCTGATGGACACTGCCAAGTTTTACAGTTTTATCTGAGTTAGGTCTGTCTCTTTCTCGATCCACTTCTATACTCTTTGTGGTAGCGCACATATGAAAATACAGAAGCACAATCTCTATTTTGAGCAATGGCCCTGGAGCCAGCAAAAATGATTTGAGCAGAGAGGTGAGCATGGAGATCTGGCTGCTGGTAGGATGGAGTGAAAGTTCATTTTATCATACTATCCACATTGTTATAATACAAAACTGGTTGAAAATTGGCTAAATATCACTTTAAGACAGTTAAGTTTTAATCAAACAAGAGTCTACAGCCATGTTGGTATGTTCTTTCTTTCCAGTGGTGCTTTGAGTTAAATGATGTTATGGTGCTGGATTAAAGTATAGAGATAAAAATTAATACAATTTATCCTCAGAGGACCATGAACATAAGTATCAAATATATCAAGCCATGGCCAAGGTATTTCAATAACAACCAAAAATTTCAACCTTTTGGTGGCGCTTGAGGAAAAGTCAGGGAATCACGAAATCTGGATGCATCATCTGGCACAAAAATTTTGTGACGATCCATTGAGCAGAAGTTGACATATGTGACTGAATAAGTGAAAACTTTAACCTGCTGGTGGCATAAGGGGAAAGGCCAGGTAATCACAAAACACACCGAGATTCATTGTTAAGGGGCCTTACATATTTGTAGGAAATTTAAAGACAATCCACACATTAGTTGTGAGGGCATTTCAATTTAAACCACTAATGTCAACCACATGGTGGCACTACAGAAAATGACAGGGCACCAGAGTCAGTAGAATTCCTCTTCATCCTCTTGAGACCATGAATGCCTGTACAAATTGATATGACAATCCATGCCAAAGTTTATGAGTAATTTCAGTCTGGTCCAAAGTGGCAGTCAGACAGATCAATAAACGAAATGACATTGCCACTCCTAATGCCATGCAAGCATGGCTAAATATAAATGGCAGGTGGTTTCAATAATACGGCTATGCAGATCAACAGAGGAGGTCTGTGGAGACAAAATTACATCTTATTTAAAACTGGACCCTTTACTGCTGCCAGCAGCCAGGAAAGCAATGATTAGTCAATAATGGGTCAATACAACAAGTGGGCCTGTTTAAAAGAGGATCACTCTTAAACTTCACAAAGAGAGTGGAAGAGTAAAAGAGCAGCTAAAGAACATTACGTCAAAACATCCTTGTTAGAACAGAAATTGATATGATCACAGCCAGCACAAAAGGGCCATGCTGTCTTCTTAAATCACAGGACCAATTAGCAATTTTAGAAATATAAAAGTAAGAAAGAGTCAGTGTGGACATTAACTGAGTACAGTAAAATAAAAAAAAAATAAAAGCTAATTTTAAGCACAAGGAAGGCAGATTTCATTTGTTTTTAACTCTGAATTCAATATTGAAAGGAAGAAGTATCTTACTATTGAAAAATAAGGAGAACTGAAGGAACATTGATTTGAGAGATTGTGAAGAGCCTGAAATTACAAAAAGATGAAGAGTCGTGTGATTTTTGCCTTCTGACAAAGCATTTGTTTTTACTGTTATGTTGAGCTGAAGCAGAGAGAGGGAGGGAGAGAGAGAGAGAGAGAGAGAGAGAGAGAGAGAGAGAGAACCAGCTCTGAGGAAATTGCCCTCCGCTCTCCTTCATCACTGCAGGTCTGCTTCCCCCTCCTCCTCTCCTGGATGTCCGCCATTAGACACGCTCAATTGGATTCCTGTCAGATGTGCGGCCTCGCCCTGGGTCTCCTTCCTACGGGTGACTGAGCATGCTGTACGTGTGTGTACGAGTGTGTGTGTGTCCATCTTTGTGTGTGAAAAAGCTAAGCAGCTTTTCCAATAAAAAAAAAAAAAAAAAGCCAACACAAAATGACAAACGCACACAAACAAACATGTACACACACACATGTTATGCGGACAACATACACACAGTTCAAGGCTCAATTCGCTCCAGGCACTGGTCTAGAGAGAGCACGCACCTATTAGCATGGGCCTTGGCACAGCAGGCTAAATGCTGACACAGATTTGACCGAGAGGTTATGGTGCTGAGATTTACTGTACGCCTGCGTTCATTGACCTAGCCTTGGCTTCCCCCAAGATACGTCTGTGTGATGGGACCATTTGAACGAATTGCTGACCTAACACAGGGGAATAAACAGCTACATGGGAGTTTTGACCATATAATGCTAGTCTTTATAACACTTGGCTTGTTCACCTTTCCCGGGCAGAGTCATTAACTGTTATGTTTGGTCAGAACATAAACGCTTCAGCAGAACTAAAGCTGTGGAGTTAAAACGAAGCAGATTACAGCTGCAATTTGAGACATTATCAAGCCAATTGCATGTCACATATTCCTCTCATTATCATAAATTGGAATTTAATGAATGCATTGAACATACAGAGGTTTGTATCATTCAGTTTTTTTTTAAAATTCATATCTGTTCATATCTGACAAACGCTAGTCATGAATATGGTTGTGGCTACTAAAGTGAGGAAAAGCACACAGCACACAGAAGTACCGGGATCAATATCACAGGTAAAAAAAACCCAACAGGCTAAAAGCAAAGCACCTGGGAACCTGTTTTTATGACTTTTCTGTGTGTGTTGGGGGGGGGGGGGGGTCCTGACTTTTCTGTCTGTATGTGAGTCTCATGTGAGTCACAAACAGCAGCCAGCAGATCAGGATATGTGTTTCATTCCTGTTGAGGGCTGCAAGCTAGGTCCCTGCAAACGTCTGGTCGTTCATACCAAATGCAGTCAAAGTGGTCAGGTTTTATATTTATAGACTTGCTCAGCCAACATTTCATCAAAGCACTCCATCTGCTAAGAGCTCTGAAATTTGAATTGGTGTAGACAAACTTTCGAGTCCTGCAGCTAACCAATCATTGCAATGGGGTCTGTGCAACTTCATCCATGTAGTTAACAAATCTTGGAGTTGCACAGCTCGGTGCTCACCCCCTCAACGCACATTGGCCAAAGGCACAATTTATTTACTGGTTTATTTGACAGGGACAATGCAATGAACATAACAAGTTCGAGAACAAATTACTGATGTGTTGCATTCAGAGTTTCTAGCCTAGGCTAATTTGCAACCCCAGTCCCTGGTTGGGCTCTTCTATTGTACAACTGTGCAATATTGCCATCTAAACTGCACTGATTGCAAGAGGCATGAAACAGCAGTGTTAGGATTTAATTTGAATTTCACTGAAAGCTTAATTTTGAATATAAAAAAAACCCAAATATTATGTATATGTGTATAATAACCAAAGGTAACCAAAAATATACCAAGAAAAAGAGCAGGAAGAAGCAAGACTTATTAGAAGGGCAGAGGGCAGGGCTTAAGGTTTCTAGCTGTGTACTGTACACATAGTTTAATGTAAAAGTGCTCATGTGAAAGCTGAACACTTTTAATGTCATTTGACCTAGTTAGCTATTACAAATGTAACTATGGTTGCCCCTTTAGAGTGTAAGCTTTGAATCATCATTCGGTGACCCGTCAGTCAACTGAGATTGCTTCGAGTAAAGTATTCATTCTTTACTCTTACTTCTTCTTTTATTTTTGGTTGTCAGTGTGCTGTGCAGTGTACTTCTAGGAACGTACCACAATAGTCTCTGGCTTTTACTTGATATCTAGCGTGGACAAAAAATGTTGTTGTACATATCCGATCCGCCGTTAGCTGGTTTACATGAATGATGCCAGTTTCCAAGATTGTTAATAATGAAATGTCTAATTATATATAATAATTTATTATATTTATTATAATTTATTTTTGAAAGTGTAACACTTGGCAGCGAAAAATTGTTTATAGTGGTTGAATGGGAATAGACTATACAGAGTGTACGCTACACTGACAAGAGAAAGAGAACAACAGCCCCTCCTACAGACCTCCACAGTTGGTTATAAGAAATCTACGCAAGACTTAGAAAGTACAGGAACACACTGTGAACTACTCCCAGGCAGTTTAAACTGTTTTGACTTGGGTAGACAGGGGTTGACAATTATCTCAAAGATGTTGGAATGTATTCAAAGTTTTGGACCCCCCACACATTGCAAATGGGATATCTATCTTCTACAACAAGTTCCTGGTAATTTTTATATATCTAAATTGCTCCCACAGTCATTTTAAGGTGCCTTTTTCGGCCAAAATGAGGTTGTAATGTTGGTTCTCCCTGACATTTTTCCAGCTCCTCTTTTCCATGCTTCAGGTGAACAGCACAACTTTCTCATACACAAAACAAACACGTTACGTGACTCACAACAGGAGATTTCACAGCACATAAACAACAAACCCCACAAGAGTCGTTTTCATATGGCAACAATGCAGGAATCAGGATGCCACAAAGCATATTCTCTACACTTCTTACGGAGATGAAACTGTCACATTTTGCAACTACAGTTTTGGAAAACCTAGTTAAACATAGCATCCCTGTTTGGCTCAAATGTGGGTCCCCAATCACACAGTCCCTTTTCTTGAAGATATTGACATGTACTTTATATACTACACTTAGATATGACTCACGACTAATCCTGTCATCGGATGTCTACCAATAACACATCTGGCAAGCCAAAACATTACTGACCATCATAGGAGTGATGGAAGTTAGTGTAGTGGCTGGGCATCTAAAAGGTTTGCAAAAACACACTTACTGTGTGCCCCAATGATAATTTAGGCTGTCTGTCAGTTTAAAACATTTTACAAGCCTCTTGTCAGACTATGTGTAGGGTATACATTGTGTGAAATGCACATTAAATGTCTACATCAGGCCCACAACAATTATTCTCCTTAAAAACACACGTTAATGTTCAGGCAAGGAGTACAAGAAAACCAAAAGCATAACTAATGACTGTGCAGGAAAAAAGCCAAAGAGGCATGAAATCCATTTGTGTGTGTGAGGTAGATGTTAAGTTGGGGGCAGGGCAGGAACTTTAGTAGGCTAATTAGCTAATATTATCTGTCGCACCCAGTGGCCTGTGCCACTAATCCTGCTGATTAAACACAGTGGGTCTCCACAGCTCCACAGCTCACAGTAGCACCAGCCAGATAAGGCCACCGAGCTCAGTGATGACATAAATGTCTGGGGGAGACTGGACTACATAGGACTGGCACTGTTCTGATGTGCATTATTCAACAGGACACTGATGTGGGAATCACAAAAAGAATTTGCTTTTGTGTCGTGATGTAGCCAAATAATGAAAATACTAAAAGTGTCAAATCCAATTGGTTAATAGACCTTGTAGACTTTTTTCCCCCCAATTATTAAATAAAAGACACAAAATACAAATACACCTGTAACTCAAAATAATCATAAAATGTCTTTAAAATGGTGTAATGAAACACAAAAGTCTACATGAATTAGCAATCCAAGATAATTTTGTGTAATATATGAAGATGCTTTTTTCAACTAAAACACAAGAAACTTGTACTCCAGAAAAGAATGAGCACTCAATGAAGATCCTAGGGTCACTGATCAGCAATTATGACTGAAATATTAATGTCAGAGAGCAGTAATAGAAATGAAAGAAAGAGGAGGCAGAGCCACGGTGGAAGGTCAGAACGTACTAAAAACCACCCCCGCCAGATCAGGCTGAAAGCTCTGAAACCTACCCCTCCTCCCCGTCACACGGACTTTAAGGAATACTTTATCTGCAAAATCAACATCTGTATGTTGATTACCAACCATGTTACCTTGAATTCAAGAATAAAACTTTCAAAGTTTTTCTCACATGCCTCCGCATTGAATGTAGAATCCAAAAAAGGTAAAAATTCTTCAAGAATTTAAGTAATCAGGGACCACATTTAACAACAAAAAAAAAACTATATTAAAGCATCCATTTACAAACTCTCACACATCTCGTGCAACACAATCCAAGTCGCATTTATTAATTTTTAACATGTCAGTACAAGTAGTCCTATGCATTGAAGAGAAGCGTGCCTGAGCATGCTTAGGGCATGCTACTAGGTAGGAGAAGCATTTTTAAATAGCAATGTTTTTGCAAAAATGCATGTTTGTGGGAAGTAGAGTATATGACTAGGTAAATGAGACTTGGATTATTCTGCACAATTCATGTGAGTTTGTAAACGAGTGCTTCGTTATAAGTGGTGAATGAAGTATCTGGAAGCCATGCTTGATTAAAATTACAGATATCTCACCAGATAATGACCTTGGTAGATGTTAAAGTCACCTAGTAGAATATTACCTGGGTAAAAGTCTTAGAGTATCTGATATTTACTATACTTAAGTATCAAAAGTAATTTTATGTTATTGAATGCGCTTAAGTATTGAAAGTAAAAGTACACAGAAATTATTCTATTTAAAAAAGGAGGCAGTATTTCTTCTTAACATGTACACCACCTTAAAATTGAGAGTAACTTGAAGAAAAACAAGGTATTTTTAAAACTTATACCATTTTTAAAAAGTACAGTTTTTCCTTTCTGCCAATTTCTTCACTCACCCATCTGTTTCTACCTCCCTTCCTTACTTTCAGCAAGCAACTAAAATGCTTCGGGTAAATGAAATGGAATACAAGTAAAAGCTGGCAGAGATATTAAAACTCAAGTTCAGATATTCACAAAAACCACTATGACAAAGTATTATTGCTTTGTTACACCACTTTTCATTATGTTCAGTGCAACCTCTGAAACCTTCAAATCATGAAAAAGAATTTCCCTTTTTTGGATTTCTCATTCACCGTGGAAGCATGTGAGAAAAACAAAGTTTTCTTCACAAATTCTAAGCAGCACGCAGTGAGTAATTGATATAAAAATGGTAATTTTGTGGATGAAGTAAAATAATTAATTAATTACTAATTAAAGCTACATTAATTATCATATTTTTATATCAAAATGTAATCAAAAACTTTCTTTGTTGCAAAACAAATTCAGGTACTGCATATCCCAATGAACATCAACCCATGACCTTTGGACTTTCACATAACATGCTCAGAAAATACCTTTTCATGCTTTAACTAGGGGTCAATCTACAGTACAGTATACTCACAGTGAACATGGATCGGAAGTTGCTGAGATCGGTAAACAGCTCCTCCACAGAAGTCTTCTTCGGATCAACAGCAAAGTACTCCAGCATGTTGTGATACAGCGTTTCCATATTGCTGTGCATTATCACCAGCTTGTCATACTGCTCCCGTGCAACCTTGCTGAAGCTGTAAAGGTTTGTGGTCAAGGTCATCAACATGTCTAGCACTCATTAAGTGTTATTATTTTTTGCAGCTAATACACTACTCCCCACTTTGACAGAAATAAAGGAAGAGAGTGTTTAGAAAAAAAAAGTGTAGAAAAAAAAATCTTAGACATTTGTTGCCGTAAGGCTCTGAAGCTGGAAAAGAGACTATAAGCACTAAACTAAGATGTTTGCATTAACAGTGCTGATGCTGTCAGTCAGGATACTATTACAGGGTGTTCACTACTATGACCCCCCGCAGCCTCCAGCATCTGTGACTCATGTCTGGCTGCTGGCAAAGCGTGTTGGCTTATTTGACATGCACAATATTGAATGAAGCTACAAACACTAATCATAAAAAAAGACTCTACTATAAAAACAAGGAGATCAAAATCCACACATTGCCAAATTTTAATTGTACTCAAAGATTAAATTGTTTCAACTTCAACCCAAAAAGCCCATACAAACAGAATATAATTAACTGATTTTTAGTACTCACTTCACAGTTAGTATAAACACTGCAGATAAAAATGTACAGCATTTGCAATTAACGGTGCTGGTTCTGTGCATTAGCAAGCACAGCCTTAGTCTGCTTAATTTTTTTTTCTACTGTGTGGACCGACGACACGTCTTTGCACCTCAAAATGTTCCAAGAGTAATGTCAAGAGCCGGTCCTCACAGACACAGATATACCCTACAACACACAGAGATCTGCTGTAGCAAAATATTACTCATTTGAAGATTGCCTGTATGGTACTGTGTGCCCAAACTGACCAGCATGAAAGATTAAGGAGCATTAAAAGGACCTCCCGGTTAAACCTAGCAAAGCAAAGGGCCGCTTTACTGTGTTGGAACGTTTTAGGATGTGTGTGGATGAGGACAAATGGGCAATGGTTATGTCAACATAAGCTGGAGAGGTGTCAGTTTCAGAGAAAAGTGAGGGAGAAAGCGAGAGCACTAATACACATCCTGCCCACCAGGGCAAACTCCCGAGGGAGTCTACTCAGTCACCAGACACACAATGATGCAGAATTCTAGCAAGCTTGAATTTGCTGTTAAAAATGATTTGAAAGATATGTCATACTATCAGCCCTTTTGTGTTATACTTTCTATTTCTAAAGGCATGTCCTACGACACAGATACTAAACTTGCTTTGCTTGGGGGCCACTTCTGCAAAATGCCAGGAATCTGGGGACCAGTAGCAGCAGCCCCATACATTTTTAGGGCATTTCTAATATTTTAGATTGAATCTAGTATTTTAGGACAGCTCTATAATTTTAGGATGTATCTTGGATTTTAGGACATTTTTTGGAGCTTAGGACATTTCTAGGATTTTAGGATGTTTCTCTGATTTTAGTTAATCCCTCCGGTTTTATGACATTTCAAGGATTTTAGTACATTCCTAGGATTTTAGGACATTCATTCTTCTTGACATAAGTTGAATATCTCTCTCCTAAGCTGTTCTTCCCACATAAGAACACTGTTTGATAAAACTTTAAGCTCACAGAAAAAATAAGATTAGTTTGAACTAATCTGCTCCTTCTAAAACAGCTGCAGAACTTTCTGTGCAAATCAATAAAAAAAAAAAAGAAAATGATGTGTCCCTAACCAGCAGTCCTGCTAATGACCCCAACAACCTTGTCTCATGGCAGATAAGAAGCAAAAGTGTCTGCGTGTGTGTGGTATCACAATTATGTGGGCAGCATCTCTGGCTTCTATTGTGCCCCTTCATTATAGCTCAATTGATGGGCCTATTTGACGCCTGGCCTCGGTTGAATTTGGCTCGGGATGGGACTACCTATTCAGAACTGGGTAAATGCTGTTCAATAGGCACTGCTCCCAGATTGACTTGTCAGTAATATCTTTCCAAGCCTGCAGCTGAGGGGAAAAAGCCATGAGGAAAGCCTGAGCAGGTGATGGAAAGCAAGAGAAATAGCTGAGAGCCACGGTTGATAAGTATCATGGGGCGCAAAATATTTCTCCTCCTCCTGTTCCCACTCTCCTGACTTCTTCCCTGTTCCAGAGAAATCAGTGCTCCGCTGCAGCTGATTCTCAAGACTTTCTGTTCATGCTTGCTTTCTTACTGATCCTTTACTCCTTTACTCCTTTCCTCCCACATCTTTCCCCTCATATTTCCTTCTCACATTCTCCATTTGCTCATTCTCCTCCAGTTTCTTCCCTGTTCTAATATGCCACCTTTACAAGCTTGGCTCACATTCAGAAGTGTAACACTAGACCAATAACACAGTAACTGTCTACTCGAGAGGCGCATGAAGTGATAATGGAATTTTCAATGTCACCATTGTGACACTGCAAGCTTCTCATGTTTAGCTGGTGACTGTGGATTTTGCTGGTTGGAATAATGGCCGTCGAAGGCAAACTTCATCAGCAGCAGGTGTAAGAAAAAAAAAAGAAAAAAAACTGATTGTATCATCTTTAAAGAGGCTTCTTCAGTGTGAGCAGTGGAACTTGTTCAGAATAAAAGAGCTAATCTCCTCGCCTTTGATCTGGTACTTTTAGATATCATATGATTGGGAATCTTCAAAGATGTGACTGAGTAATGTCCAGTAATGGTCGGTATTCAGTAAGATGAGATAAAGAGAAAATGGACCAGTCACAATCTACTTAACAGAGCCTGATTACACCAACCTTTCTTGTCAAACTGATGAAAAAAAAAAACTGATTTTTAGTATAGATTTATAAATGAATCCCATTCAAAATCAGAGTTTCTCTAATAATAGTAATAACTGTAATATAATGCAATAGTACTAATATGAGCATATTAAAAGGCTTAATTTAAAGGTGCACAAATGTCACATTCCTATGTTGTTTCAATCATTCAGATGCATATGATGTCATACGTTGGTGTCCTGTGCCTGTAAATTGAGATGTTTACAGCTGTTCTAATCAATCAAATAAGGAAAAAACAAGGGTCACTTTAAGTGCCCCCAAAAAATTGTAGGTCATACAGAAAAAAAAAGAACTGAGAAACAGTGGCAGATGTGGATCAAAAACCTCTGTCTTAAGCATAGACTGTAGAAATCATTATATATAAATAATGTACATATCTACCGTGACATCACGCACCGGTTTGTGGTCTGCTGTTTATGGAGCCTCATGTTCCAACATTTCAGTGCTTGCCATCTCATTTTTTGAAGCCAGAATTGACCATATTTGGGTAAGAGGTGTTCATCTGACTCAGATTGTGGCAACGCCTCGCAGACAACCTGCAACTCAAGTAGCCCGCCCCTTAAATATGCATAACTTTGGCCCTTAATAACATGTAAATGGGGGAGGTATATAAAAAAAATAAACTCCATACAGTTGTAAAAGATAATAAAACTAACTATGGAAACCAAAACCTTTTTTTTTTCACCAGGCTGTGGACATGTGTATTTCTGCTTTAAAGTTGGACATTTATAAAAAGTTTTGGGGGGGCAATTTACCCTTATTCACAAGTGGCCATTCGATGAACTGCAGTTTGTAGGCATTTCAATATTGGCCTTATTTTTCAGTCTTGGAGGTTGCAGCTTAGTCTTATGTCTGAAGAAGCAGAGTCAACTAACATCAGTTTTTAACATTAAAATATTGTGTCAAGCATGCCTCGAACGTTGTGCAATAACAACGAGCTGTGACAACTTCTATGTTGTTTTGCCACTAACCAGAATTTTGAACCCTGCTTCACCAGACCTCTGAGAGCATCTGACCTAGTAGGCAGAAAGGACTGACTAAAGGTAGCTAACGTGCATTCATGTACAGAGTTGACAGTTAAAATTAAACACATTTACTGACCCGGCCAAATCAAGACGGCAGTCATTTCAATCATGGACCCAACTGCACACAGCAGAGTAGTAGCCTATTAGACTCTTGAACGCATCTGATCACCATGTACTATTAGTAACATTGGGAGTTCTAGGTGATGAGGTAATTTGTACAGATGATCATGTCCACACTGAGCAAAATCAGTCAAGTTGTGGGAAATAATCATTTTCATTTTGTACAGATCACTTCCAGCTTGAGCGTCAATTTCCTGATGATACCTAGCTGCTGCAGCTTCATCCAAACCTTTTGTGTAGTCATGTTCCCTGATTTCCAAGTCATGCAGTGTATGGATTCATCACTTCCTGCCCTTCATCTGAATTTTGTGCGTCGTAGTTGTCATGTAATTGCAAACAAGTTATACTACATGTTACGCTCATCTCATTTCCATTTCTCGTTTAGTTCTGCTGTCTCAGCCAACAAAGTTGATTAAAGATTTCGGTTGAATCGTGCGTGGCGGACTTAAGTTCCAAAAATATGAGCACAGTATGGTGTGTGAGGTTTGCATTTGGATGGCCTTGGGGTGACTATGATATCCGAGCAGCCTAGGATACTACATTTTTGATCAAATATTTGCTGGTGACACAGTTATACCCTGATGAGTGTGTGTGTGTGTGTGTGTGTGTGTGTGTAGCTAACTTTTGGTCTCTATGGCTGAAAATTAGAGCCTTGACGCTCAATGTTTTCATTTTATTAGAGGCTTATAGTCAGATTTCATTTTCAGTTTTTAATCAGTGCTGCTATAAAAAGACATTTTGTGCAAGCCACCTGGAATTGGAAAGCGAGGTAGTGAAAGACAGAGCTGTCAGATCCATTCTCAGTGAACCTGTCTGTGTTGCACTCAAGTTCTCTGCTAACTACTGCAGCACAAGCCATCAGTGCCCCAGCCCCAAGGCTATCGATCAAAACTACATGAAGGAGGCTAGGTGCAGGGGTGTGAGGCTACTACCTCAAAGTCAGAGGACAGTGAATAATTAACACTGCTGCCAAACAGAAATGGACAGCTGTCAATAACTGGAGCTGGCTATTCAAAGAGAAATTGTGTTTTTATGTGTTTATGAATAAACACTTTTGTTTAATTATCATGAACTGACAATTGAATTAAGCAAATGAAATTGCTATTGTTATGTCACCAGGGACATGCAACAATGACTGACATTTTAAAGAGAGCGACAGAAAGATGTAGGATGCTCTGTCCCAATTCTCCCTCTCTCACTCTCTGCTTCATTTTGAATAGCCCTCAGTGTAAAGTGCACTTTCAAAACAGAGAGCTGAGAGGGGTGCTGGTATAAAAACTTGACTATGGAATGGGATGCCACTCATGACTTGCACCCATCCACAGTGGATAGAAAGCCATGTGTGTACTATATATAGGACCACAGGTGGGTGGACTATCCTTGTCTTTAGTTTGTATGTATTGTACCTCTTGTGTTTATTTTATTGAGCAATTTGCAATATACTGTGGACAGTGTTTATATAACCAAAGGTGTGACATTTGTCACTTGGAGGGAGAGTGGTAGCTCCACTTTTACAAAGGTTTCAAAACTTATGACTCACCCATTTACATTTTTTTAAGGGCGAGCCACTTGTGTGAAAGGCTATCTGTAGATAGTGTCCTCAGCTTCTCAGTCAGATCCGCCCCTCGCTCCTCAACAGCATGAGCCTCTCATCCAAAAATGGTCACTTCTGGCTCCAATAAAAACCAAGATGACTACCACCAAAATTCAAAACTCCAGGCCTTAAAACAGCAGTCCACAAACCAATGGTTGACGTCACACATGCGTCATTCATTATTCATACTGTAGATGGCTATGGCTAGTTTAAAGGTTTTTTCAGGAGTTTTCTGAGGCCAAACAACATGCCAGACACCCTTGATTTGCATACAGCGGCTTAAGATTTAACTCGCAGATACCCTGTCTCTCCACAGTCAACGCAGGGCTACCAGAATACATTGCACAGCTGCTTACATAGACAATAAATTTACGATTCCAAATCTTGCATACCCAACTGCATTATCAATTGGCAAAACTCAATAGGCACACAGAAAGTTAGCACGAAACCACACGCTACAAAGACAGAGTGAAAAATCAACGCTCTGCCTCACCTACGTGACACATCGCATCAGTGCCCTATGTATTTCTGCCGTTAAATGTAAACCTACAAATTTAAGTTAAAATTCTTCTTCTTCTTCTTCTTGTTCTGTTTGATTCATTACAGTAAACTCATTGATAATGCCCCGATATGGTGACTGAATGCATGTGTGTGTAAAGGATATAGCCATTTTAGTGAAGAACATGTCGTTGGGGTCATCGGGGGAAGAGAAAGTCTCCAGGTCTCTCTCCAGCTGCAGCAGCTGCCTCTCCATCTGCCTGAGGCTCTTTTCCAGATTCTCTGCAGACACTGACACACATCCACGTATATCAAGACACACACACACACATTCATGACAGCCCACAGAAGCACATCCCCATGCCGGGGAAATGTGAGGAAAGAAGCAGAGAAAGTACAAGTCAATTACAGGTACAATCAAATGCATTATTATTTGAGGCTCTGAAAGAATCACAGAAAAACATCCACAAAAAAAAACAGAAGAAAAAATGAGAGAGACGCCGGCTCGATTGCAAAGCAAGGTTATTGTGGGTTCACACCATGTTAGAAATATCATGGGAATTAACAATGACTGAGGAAACAATCAACATCAAGTGAAGGTAAGTTCAGTACATTGCTTTTTATTATTCTGTTTACCTTTTAAATGCTCATGCGTACGTCATAAACAATTGAATTAATATAAGAATACATTGCCTCTGCTGACACACAGACTGCAGCGAAAGCAAATGCTGATGTTTGGTCACATATTTTATGATGTGTGGCTTTTCAGTAACACTAACAGAGCAGCAAATTGAATTCCTTTTATTCCTTTTTTGCCCCACTTTACAGTAGTCTGGTTCGACTATGTTAACTACTATTTCATTATTTATTTATTTTTTCAATTTACTTTATTGGTTTTCATTCAGGTGTGCTTTTGCTTTTACTTTTACTGGTTTATTGGTTTATCTATAATTTTATTTTATTTTATTGGTTTGTTTTTCTTGGGATACATCTTTAATTGGTATATCTATCTTCATTCTGATTTTATTTTATTATTTCATTATTTATTATTTATTATGTATTATTCTCTTTTAATGGTCTACTTTAAGTATTATTATTAATTGAATTTCAACAAATATTTAGCAGTTCTGATGCACGTCGGTTTTTTTTTTTTTTTTACTGACTTATTCTTAATCTTGATTATTATTTTATTGTTAGTTTTAACGGATTTGATTCACTTTTAAGGTCAGTTGCTGACTTTGTTTTGTGTTTGCAACTTATTCCTCACACTTTGTGCTTCCACCTGGAATGAACTATGCTTTACAAATAAAGTTTTGCTTGCTTAAAGTATGAAAATGAAAGCAGAGATTTTTCTACGCCCTTCATCTTTTGTCTTAAGTCTTTTCAACAGGTCCAAGGATCGCGCAGGTGGGAGAGCAGGGGAACACTGAGCCTAACTTTCTGTTAAGATGGTCATGGCTGACACTTTAAGCAAGTCACTGAATATACATATGGCTTAAATTACCCTGATTAGACCCTGCTTGACAAAAAAGGATAAGCTGCTTATTTTTAAGTAGTTTCAAATGTCCCTTGATCCTAATACATGCTTTACGAAAAGGAAAGAAAAAAGAGAGAGAACTTCAATGTAGCTAAGCTTTCTCACTGCATTTATAACATAAACCCCATTTACTGATGGGAACATGCTGACTTGGACACACATGCACACACACTGGTTCAATCTGACATCTCAACTGCAGCTATTCTAAAAGTCTGCAGTAGCTGAAGTTGTACAGTCTCTCTTTAAATTCTGAGTTTAACTCTTCAAAATTAGGGAAAATTAGCTTGATTTCTTTCAAAAAATGAAAATAAGCAACATAACAACCAAATACCCCCCTAAAACAGCAAGAAATTTGTAAAAAGTTACAAGTAAATGACCTGAAATTACTGACAAAAAAAGAAAAAGAAGAGTGAAAGAAAAAAAAACAGAAAACGGCCTGAAAAAAGTGAATAAAATAAAATGATAAATAGATCTTTTCTTTTTTCACAGTTATTGAATGTTTTAATGACTCGTTTTAAAGCCACTTTTCAGGTCATTTTCTTGTCACCTTTTACCAGTCTTTTCTCAGTTTGAAGGACATCTCATGCCAAGTTGCTGATTGCCTTTGTTCCAATGTTTTCAAAGAAATTAAACCAATTTGCTTAAGTTTATAAAGGTAAGCTGCTTGTTGACCCAAGTTTCAAAGGTTAAATGGAGGAGTGTGAGTAAAATCTTTCTGATAATCTGATAATCTGATAAACTGGAGCATGTAAATGTGAAAACACAAAACTACACATTTGTTCAGCTGATAGGTGGCACCTTTTTTTTAGCTGTAACTCATAGTTGAGAAAGACCACACAAACTGCAGTAGCACATTGATGAATTCATCATAAAACATTCTTTATGATACCTCTACTTCATCTGTACATGACAAATGATTATCACAAGGGTTAATTTCAATTGTCTTCAAAGTCTTGTTTTTAGTCTCAGTAATTTCTCTTCTAATCTTCTCTTTCCATTATTGTTATTTTTTCCCTTGTCTCTCACATTGGCACTAATAGTTAACAGTCCATAGAAGGTAGTGAAAATGCCACAGTACAGTATTCCGTAAAAAAAATCTTGTCACAGAGTACAATGTGACTAATGGTGTCTCAATCAGAGCAGTATTCACAGAGCAACTGCCCTGATCCGACTGGCTGTTACGTTGATTTTTATTTTGGTAAGAAGTCATCATGCCAATCTGGTCAGTAGAAAAAAAAAGAAAGCAGTAACCTGTTATGGTAGGGGTTAACTAGAAGAATATTACATATAGGGCTGCACCTAACAATTCTTATTTTATTGATTAATCTATCAATTATTTTTTCGATTAATCTATCAATTTTTTTTAAATTGATCTAAGTATTATTTTTTATCACTCAATAACTATAACATTTTAAAACTTGTCATACACTGCAGGGCATTAATCCCCAACAAAACATAGCCCCGCCCTTACTGGTAATCTGGGTTTTACAGTGTGATATAAAGTTTCTCCAAAATAAAATTAATGCAAGAGCTTGTTCCACTCTTGAAGTCACTTAACAAAACAGTTACTCTTTGTTACAGTAACAAACCTCAAATCTAGCAGTCAAAACATCTTACAGTAAAATTAGTGCAATTTGAATAACACTACAACTTTTCTCTAACAGGAATAATTATAACTAGTACATTCTCTCTGCATCAAAATAGTCCAGCCTTAACTGGGCCTTAAGGCATATGGCTGCCTGCTGATATGAGTGCTGTATTTTCATATTTATAAGCACATATTCCACTCATTTATGAAGTTATACAAGCTCCTGCACAGCTGACAACACCACCCTAAAGATGTTTCAAAATAAAATGCATTGTATCAGCTATTGGTGGCATTCTGTCCACAGAGAAACAGTCAAATAGCTTTTGTTTTGAAAGGGAAGCAAGGAAGGTGAGGTAAAACAAATAACTTTGTATTTCCTCATCTCTGTGACAGAGAGACTTTAAACTGCAGTATAAAGTGGTATAGAGTCAACTCACGCGAGCGTCACACGTGAAAAAAAAACGGTGAGCCACTGTTTCTCTAGATGCGCTGCAGCTGACACGCAGCTCCGACGCGCCTGACAAGCGCTGCTCAGGGAGCAGTGTGCACATTCTAACTTGATACACCAGCGGTGATTCAAACAAAAAACTCGCCTGGCGCTGCTTACGCTCTCATTACCCGTGCTGTGTGAAGCGGTGCGACGCGTCGACGCACGTTACGCGAACCAACGTATTCACGTAGTCACGTAGTCATTTCATAATGATATCATAATTTTGTCTTTCAGGAACAATGAGTGCAACTGGCAGGGTAACTTGCTTGGATGAAAGTCCATGGTACAAGTGGATGTTGGTCCAACTTCTCTTTTGCTGGTTAAACAGTGCATAATCTTGGTGCAATCTAAGGGGCAAGGGGCAAAGGGGTTGTATTTATGTCTCTTATGTTTTGGGCATAACATGAATTTAACCAAGCCTTAAGCTTGGTTAAATTAATGAGCTTGCATGTGATAATTTCAGGGTTCCAACAGATTTTTTCCAACAGAAGAGTTTTTCTAATGCTGCCTGGACAATAACCCAAAATGTAGAAAAAAAAGAAAGAAAAAAAAAACATGAACTAACATCAATTAAGCTACTTAGGGACAATTTTGCCCAAATATTTACTTCAACATTAAAAGTATGGTTTACATTAGATTATCTACCTCTGATGCTGAAAATTAAAAAAATAAAAAAAATTCTAGGGTGGTGCATCTGGAAAAATATGAACATATTATGTTATCACAGTGTCAATTCCTTTAAAAAAGCTTGCTCATTTTTCATTTGATTAAATTGTGTAAATGTATATGAGTGTTGTTGGTTTCACTATCCTGATCTGGGTGACATAAAATTCAGGAAATTATTTTAAAAAATATATATTACCAATTATTTTAGGATTTTACAATGCAATAACAACAACAACAAAAAAAGTTTCATAATGTCATACTCCTTATGTCTTACCATTTTTAAGACCTGTGGGAGGTTAATTTAAGACATTTTAACTGTAATTGCTATATCGTAGGCAACTGGACTTGCTTGAGTTTCAAACAAGTTCAGTTGCATATAGTGCATAGAATTGCCATGACCTGGATGACTGAGAATCTTCACCAAAACAAGACACTGAATGCCTTTTAAGACTTTTTAAGGATCTGGAGGAAATGGTGGATCTGCTAATTTGAAGAAGCAACCAGTTTGAGGAAACAGATCTTCTCGTGTGCGAAGTGAAAGTGCACGAGCAGCCCATCTTTGGGAGAAGCAGGAATCTACCAAAGCTCCCTGAGGGGAAGCGAGCATAGGAGGAGGTAGTAGGGAGCACGTCTTCTGGCATCAATGGAATGGCCGAACAATGCTGGAAGAGTTTTTTTATTTTATTTTTCAATGTCAGGAGACAGAGAAAACAAAAGCTCACTGCTCACCGCCACGACAACAGAAGGGTGACCACCCACTAATAAGGATCTGCCTTCAAGTGAGGACATTGCTGCCTCCACCATCTGTGCAAAAAACATGAAGGGATTTGGGGGAATAGAGGTGGGTGTTTTTGATAACACAATGATAACAATACAATAATCTGTACTAGTAAAGCATGGACTGGCTCTGACACAATCTGAATCCACTCACCACCCACAGGAATAAATTATTTCCTTAGATTTAAAGACCTGCATGGACATTTCACTCCCGCTCTGCTAGTCTCTGTAGGCTAGTTTGTTTTATAAAGTATGTATTGGTTCGATATATGAGAGATTTATGATTAGAGAGGCTGCTTTCAGTAATTGCAAATGTTTCCATGTGCACAGTAATGTCACTAAAGCAAATATTGTGAGACTATTAAAATAAAAACAGAACGAAACTTTTAGCTTCTGACATAATTAATGAAGTTACACCTCTGTGTGTCTAATGAGCAGAACGCACGAGCATTGTTAACCTGCCTAAGTAGGCGCATCATATTATCTGAACAATGCTCCCTTTAAATGGCAGGAAAATCCACCATTCTGACTTTAAACCAGGAATTTGGTCAATGGTGCAATCACTTTCTGCTGCCTCAAAATAGCAATGCACAAACAATGTGCCCGACCACACCTTATCTTATTTTAAGACCCACACACCAACAAGCACACAGATGGGCGCAAGTGCTACTCATACAGCGTGGGTCCTGGCCATGAGAATGACAGTTGAGTCACTAAACTAACATGGACAGTTCCATTGCACCAAGCACTGCTTTGGGCCTTGTGCCAAAAAGAGCCCCATGTGTTTTATTTGTGACAATAAGTGTGTTGACTGGATGTTACAAAAACAGACTATGGTAATAGTTATATATGTTTGTTGACTCAAATCCAAACTAAAACTCCTGAAAATGTCTTACACTATATATACATACATACACTATTTAACACAAAAAATCAACAAGATTAACCCTTTAAAACCTGGATTGACATAAGTTTTATTTTGCTGTGACGCCTTTTAATAGCATTTCAATTGCTTAAACCTGAGATTGTTTAAACCTGAGACCTTGGTTTGATTTCTGTCAAAAACACGAAAAGAAAAAAATAAGAAGTAATTGGCAAGAAATTTTATGCAAACTGGCAAGACTGGTGAGAAAATTGGTAAGATAACAAGGAAATGATCTGAAAATAAGTTGGGATAGGGGGGAAGATATTATTAAAAAAAGAGAAAAAAATGTCCAGAAAACTATATTTATAATGGGGACAGGGAAAAAAAATATTTTTGAGCACAAAATAAAAAGAGCATGGCCTCAAGGTAATGTTTTTTATTTATTATTATTATTATTATTATTTATTTTCTGGTAACTTTTTCCTAATTTTTTGCTGAAATTTGGGCCATTTCTTGTTAAGTTGCTCTGGGCTTCGTCCCATGTTTTTGAAAGAAATCGAGCCAATTTGCTTAGGTTTCAAAGGGTTAAACTACAAAGATGATGATATGGGATTAAAAAAAATAAAAAGGCTCACCATTCAATTTATTTATTTTACCACCTGTCAAATTATTTAATCATTTTAGTAAGAATATTGTATGATAAAATACGTAGTGCCGCTACATCAGACTCAGGTATCTGAATTGTCAGCGTTCACGACAATGGTGCAGAGGGACTGTAATCTTTTTAAAGAGTTGATCCTTCCTCTCTCTGTCTACCAAATCCTGTTTTATCATGCTATAGGTGAATGTTGTAAATTAACTGACTGTGTCCTTATGTTACCATGTGTTAAGTACGGTTTGCTGCCATTATGACCAGGTATCTCTTGTGACAGAGATGATGTATCTCAAAAGACTTCCTGGTTAAATAGAGGTTATAAATAAAATTATTAATATCAATAAGATCATATCTATTTTTACAGTGACACACTTCAGTATTGTAAGACAAGAAGCTGTCTAAGCAAATAAGATGCAGGTGTCCCTTTTTTTTAGGGTGTTGTGCTCAAGTCACAGTTGTATATCAGCAGCCAAACGCATTACGAAATGTCTTAATACTGTAGCCTTGGTTAACCATATTTAATAGTATAGGGGCTACAACTGCTTAAAGCAAATTAGATTAAGACTTTTAAATGTCACTCAGAATGAAATTTTAGACCATTTTTACTACATCCCAAAAACTTGAAGGCAAAGGGTTAGGATTATTTTTCCATAAATGTTCATTGTAACATAAAATATGACTGGAGAGAAAAAAGTGTGTCAATTTTTCATTTGATTGGATGTAATAAATCTATATGAATGGTGTTGGTTCAGCTATCCTGTTTTTTGTTTGTGTGTTTGTTTGTTTTTTTAACTCATGTTTAACCAGGTAAGTCCTGTTGATATCAATGGAATTTGCCTGATCTGTGTGACATTAATGTGAAAAGCATTTTATAAATAATTTTTAAAAAACATAAATGACCTATTATTTTGAGATTTTACAATGCAATGCCAGAAAAAAAAATGATAATATACTGCTTCCCATGTCTTATGATTTAACATGTTAATGCCAACTAGGGCTTTATTTTAAGATTGATGAATTCAGTTCCTTTTAAGACTTTTTAAGGATCCATGGGAACCCTGCCAAAACATAATACATTGATAATGTCGGCCAGCATATATTAATAGACATTATATTAACAGACGTTCTCGTAGTTTCAGAGTATCCTACACATTGTATTTCTATGGATATTCAATTAGTGTATTGGTTTGGTGTCAAAAAAAAACAACAACACTAAAATATATTGTCTCTGCCCCCCGCCTTCTTTGCCCAATACGATGAGTGTGACTGTCAAAAAAAATGTCCAGAAGACATATTAGTAAACAGAAACTGACATGTCACCTGCTCTACCATTTCAATTTGAATTTTTGTCTTGTTTTTGTAGAAGCCTTCTGCATAACCAAGCAACCAAAATCTGCTGAATGAGGTGTGGGCAGCATGCAGAAGTGGAAGGAGGCCAGACAGGCAGCCTGTTAATAGAAATGATTAAAGCCCAGTGATGCACAGACTGAGAAGAGAGCAAAGGAAGGGCGGGACAGAAAACAAAACAGAGAGGGATTTCCTCTTTTCTTAGCATCACACTCCAAGCTTCTTGTGTTGTTGAGGCTCCCCCAGTTGGAAGGGCATATGAGCAAGAAAACACATGCAGGTAACAATAATTAAGGCATATGCTTCTGGAGAAAAATCTGCCTGGGACTGATGTGAGTAAAGCAGCTGGGATGTTTTGTTAAACACAGAAATGTGCTTCAAAACAGATGATGCTGATGCTCCATATAAGCACACATCTGCCCCATACAACTAAGGATTTGTGATTTAATTGCTCTGCAGTGGTGACAAGCAGAGCTGGAGACAAAACATACACGGGTGTTTCCACATCTTCTTTGTTCTCAGTGGCCACCCAGCTCTTTGCTTTGTCTTTGGCCAAAGTGTGAGTGATTTTTATGAGCAGTGGGACCTGAATGCCTCTGTGGTCCAGAGAGGTTGCAGGCAGATATAGGAGGTTTTAGAAGAATAATAATCAGAATATTTGTAGAGGTCAAATCCCCCATTGACATCCTTTTATTACACTGCCAACCTGCTGTGCTATAAATGAGACTGAGTGGAGCACACAACCATGCATACTCACTCACCAACGGCCCCGCTACATGCAGGGCTCCACTATAGATCATCCTTTGATGTATGGAAATTAAGAGACTGAAAAAAAATGCACATCTGCCTCCTGAGGCCAAAGCCTGACAGACAAGTGTGACTAGACTGATGGCGCCTGAGGCTGGGACCAGGAGACTTGTAATGCAAGAAATGCTGGTGCACGCTCAACGTGCTGAGCCCCACTACAAACAAAAAGAGTAGGGATGCACCAAATGAGGGCCAAAGTTGATGTTTAAAACAACAATTTGGCCACTAGCCAAAACAGATTTTTTTTTGTTCATTATTTTATTATTTATTACCCTTTTGTGCCAGGGAACAAAGTAATCTCCATTATAAATATAAAAATAATTAGATGAACTGTTTTACAATCATCCAGTCCTTCATTACACTACCTTTAAATGAGCACAAATTCAATCATATATATTTATCAAAATAACCTCAAAAAATAACTTTCACATGACCTTTTTTTGAAGTAATTTCAAAGGCCTTTTCACTATCTAAGATATCATAATCCCCACTCTAATTTTTAATTCACATTGCATAAACAAAGTTTCGCCTTAAAATGAATTATGTAATAACTGTAATATTACATCAAAAACATCTTAAAAGAATATATAAATATAGATATAAAACTATATATAAACTAAAATATTATGCCAAATTATATTATGTTATAAAACACCATTATTCTCTCTCTAATATTTATTTTATATTTCTGTGAAAACAGCTTTATTTATTCAAGTTTTTCATTAAAAACTGAATTTGAAACTGAGCCTGTAAGCATCATAATGTAACTCAAAGTAACGTCTGTCAGCAGTTAGTTCTGGCCACCGGCTGCTAACACGAAGCATTGACTCGCTCTCTTCAAACCGATGTCAACACAAATTTGTTGCTCACAATGTAGTGTTGCCAGGGATACGATGAAGTGTGTCCAATGGATGTGTTAAGACATCTGGGTGCGGCATCAAAAGCGGAACCACGTTCATTCTTATGAAAGTTGTTCAGTGGTGAAGTGAGTAAAAGCTCTATTTCTATGGTATGAAATTACCCAGATGATCGGCACTACTTTCACATCACTAGGCTCATAAAGCAAGAGTACTTCCACTGAATGGGAATATAATTATTGAGTCTTGTGGTCCTTCTAGACTTTCCAAATTTTACTGGACTGAATGGAACGCGATGCTTAAATAATGTATCCACTGTTTTACAGATGTATCCTTCCCAGTGTACGTCTGTGGGCATGATGGCTTCAAATAACATATCGGGGAGTTGTAATTTCACTGTTTGGCCATTATGAAAATTTAATTTAAAGGCCAGCAAACTTCCTGGGCCCTGGTGTGTCCACTGGCATGCCAATAGTGACTTTACTGCTTTCTTTCTTCCCGACGCCACCCAGGAAGATCTCTGTTTGTTCAACATTGGGACGCTGATAGAAACTGATGTGACCACACAGAATCGGCCACTGCCATCAGTGACTGTCAGCTTATTTTCTGATGGGTCATTGGCGGCCAACAAGGCAAAAATAAGCCAATACTAATGCGGGGCCGATAAATCAGTGCATGCCTGAAAAAAAGAGCATTAAGGTTACTGATTTACAATTGAGACTGCTCATTTCATACAGACCCATCACTCAGACTGCATGTGGCAAAACAAAGCTTGAACTGCATATTAAAGAAACATCTCAATATACTCGAACTCTCACATTACTCCTTAATGACTCCTCAGGGCCACAAGCCTTGTACAGAAACTGAACCAAAACAGCTTTTCCGTCTTATATAAATAAAATGTATGCAGACGGTACTATTTAGTGTTACGCATAGCTTTCCAAGTAAGCTGCGTTGCAGCCGCTGAAAGGCAGTGTTTGAAGAGTTATGAGCTGAAGTAGCCTGATTGAGCACATTAATATGCTCAGCACCAAGTACCATGCAACAAACCACCCTAATTGCCCAAATCTCACTGCTGTGTCTTGTGTGCTTGTTTGTGATGAGGGACAGAAGAAATAGGAAAGAAAAAGGGACAGGGAGCAAGATTGATAGAGCAAAAACCAGACAAAAAGACAGACAGGAAAGATAGACAGCCAGACAGACAGAGACAGACAGACACAGAGAGATATTGACAGGCAGATAAATAGATACATAGAAAATGACAGAGAGACACAGCACACAAGGACAGCTTCTCCATGTCAAGAGAAATAATGATTGTAGTGCTGAAAAGAAGAGAGAGGGGCAGAAAGAAGAAGACAGACACAAAGGAACCCTGAACTAAGCTGCAGTTTTGCTTCTATGAGAGACGGGATTGGCAATGGGGGAAACGAAGGCTGTGTTACAGGCAGTCAAAAGACAGCGGCTTTTGCGACAGAAGCGCAAATCATTACTGCTTCCTCTATCCAACCTTATTTTCATGCTCAAGTAAGCTCTTTGGTTAGTGTCTATGAACGTAATGCAGCCTTTTAGTGTGTCTTCAGGCCTCCCGAATGGCTGTCAGACCTGATGAAAAGGAAGCCACTCAAGAGCGTGGTTTACAAAGACGAAATGGGATTTGTGTGTCTGAATGCTAGATGTGGAGAGATGAGACATTTAGTGTATGCATCTCATAATGGTAAAGACACACAGAGGCAGACAGTGATGGAGAACGAACACTGCATTGCTATGGATGCAAATATACTATATACTCAGCCTGAGGCCCATGAGGTAAGAAGGTAGATGAAGCTCAAAGAGAGATCTAAGGATCCTGCTTCCCATTGATCTCGCCCTTGTGCTTACGAGTCTTGGCCAGGGGCTTGTGGACACACAGCACAGTCGGAAAAAATGAAACCCTCAACAGGTGCATCGTTATCCACAGATTATTAAAGCACCAACAAAACCTGGAGGGATCCTTACAAGGAAGACTCCAAACACTTAAGTCACACATTTCATCCACACTCTGTCTCCTCCTCCTCAGCCTTTCATTCAGTCCCTCCTGCTGGGAATGGAGAAGTGGGTGAAATCATCTTTGGAGCAACAAGAGGCATGCTGTGACAGTATGGCTGCAAACATAGTTGCAAAAACACACACACTTATAATGCACATAGTCTGCTGCTCTCTCCTGAGAGCTGCCTATGGCAATATGAACAAAAAAACATGACAGTTTCTCCTCTGACCATCCAGTCCCTCGCTGTTTGTCTGTGACCTTTACCAGATAGCAGATACACTGGCCAGACCAGTGTGTGAGTGTTTGTGCGCAGAGTTGAAAATCAGCGGGGGCAAAGGGCAAAAATGCTCCAAAAAAATCTCAAAATGCCTCTGAAAACTGTGATCAAGGTGTAAAAAGTGTATATATATTGACTTATTTAGGCCAATGTCCTTAACCTTCATTAAGTCAATATCTTATTGTCATTCAGTTAATTCACTTCCCACTTTAGTTCTTAACAAATGCAGAAACAGCGCTGTCGTTAACGCTCACGTACACATGTTGCTGTTAAGACACCTGCCAGAGGCACTAGGCAATCCTGCACCTGCAGTGAAGTTGGCCGCTGCGATAGTGGGTACATACCTCGTTAAAAAAGCTCCAACTGTTACCTCAGAAAGCAACCCAAACGCCAGGCTGCCACCAATGCCACCCCAAGCAAATAAGGCTGCAGAGAATGTTGCCGGCTCTACAATTGAAAACTGGAAAATACTCTGTCTTGGTGTTGATGTGTTCTGTAAAGTATGCAGGGACATCCATCCAAACATAGCCTTTGACAGCTAAAAGCTAATCTGCAACTATGAGAAAACTAGCAAGCAAACTAGCAAGCAAGCATCATTCATTTGTGTGGGGTGGGCAATATTACCTCCATCACTAAAGATTTTAAAATGTCCCCCCGCCTGTTCAGAGCCAATATTAGCACAAGATTAAAAAAAAAAAAATTGATAAGTCTTTACTATTCCAAAGTTTTCGTTGTTTAATACATCAGAGCCAGTCAGGAATATTTAGTCGACATCTGACTAAAAGAAAGTGATAAGTAAAATAGGCTACATCACATATGAGGCAAACACTGCAAAAGTGTAAGCATCAAATGAGAAAGAGATTGCCGTGTGACCTGAATAATAACCTTCAAGTGAGAGAGACCCAGTGTGTAGCCTGACAGTGGTTGTTACACTGTGTGTTTACGTTACAATGCTGTCGCTACTGTTAATGTTACAGCCAACATGTGCATCTTGTTGGTGTCTAAATGGAATGATCAGCGGTGTAATCAGTGCTGTTGACTACGGGCTCATGTATGTTATATATGGAGATGGAGAGGCACAGAGCCTTCTGTCCATACTCTGCATTCATTCTTTCATTTTGTCCATATTTGTGTATGTTTTCTGAGAGCTTTCGGATACGGACGATACAAGGCAATGTGGCATATTTCAAGAAAGATATGATCCCAGGAGACGACATAGACATTTAAACAATGGCGGAATGTATCTAATCGGTATATATATCAAAATATATAGTAATATATAAAGAAAATAGTGAAAAGTATTCTCTGTCCACATATATATAATGGCCACACAAACCTAAAGGGACAGAGTGTAACAAGTTGACAATTTTGTCTGACTATCAGACAACAATCAGGCAACAATTCATCTATAAAATAATCCATTTAACAAGCATGATGGCTATTAAGAGCTTATTAAAATCCTAAATTGTTAAATGTGTCCTGCTGTCTTTCATATATGCAGATGGTATTCCATGCTTTTTTTTTTACTCATGTTGGCACAAGGTGGTGATTACTGTAGGCAGTTTAACCCTGTGTCTTTTTACATTAAAAACAGCAAGTTTATGCACTGATTACTCTTCTTTGAAAGTGCCTCCAAAGTGCTGTAAAAGCCCCAGTTTTTTAGACAGGTGGGGCAAAATCTGCCACCCAAATATTGTCTCTTCATTTCTTACATTATTTCTGTGCATGTGTGTTTGTGTGTTTGTGTGTATGTGTGCTTGTGTGCTTGTGTGCATGCCTGTGCATCAAATTAAACAGGAAAACAGTCAATTTGTGTTAAAGCCCAGAAACTTAAACTGCATTTAAACAGTCTTCATCTGAGCAGTAGACATGACCTGAAGTGTTCTCTTGAAAAATAAACCTATAACTCTTGTAAATGTGCTACAGCGAAAGATTAATGCTAGTATCAAACAGCAGTGCAGATGAGCAGAGTGTAGCATAGATCAAACGCTAAACTGGTGAAATACAACGCGTGTTTACAGAATCAACAAGCATCTAATCCCACAATAATCCCCAGAGTGTTACAAAAGTAAAAGAGTAAAACTCAAAGTAAAACAAAGGAATAAAGAAGATGAATGTTCCATTTCTGTCTAGGTAAGAACATTGTCTGGGTAGTCCATTATGTTTATGCATTAAGCTCTCCAAATCACATCCTTTTAAAAGCCTGGGTCTCTTATTACTGCCAGAACAAAGCCAAAACAAGCAATTCAAAAAGGGAAATCTAAAATCAATTATTTAGAATTTGTGTTAAAAGGATATAATGTGATATAACTGATTTTTTTCACTGACTGAATCTCCTGTCATGCTGGATGTTACCACTGTGTTGGGGTGCAGTGATTTTAAATCCCTAAGATAACGTTGCAGAAGCTCAGGTAAAAGATTTTTCAGGACAATGGTGGGTCTCCAGAGTTAAAGTTGTGTGATTTGAAATGCCGCAATGTTAACAGCTGATAAAGTTTATGATATCAGTAGTTTATATGCCTGGACAACCCACACAGCTCATTATTTTTTCATTAGGCTCACCTTTCCCATCATTTACAGCTGTCGTTGTCCATGCCATCAGTATTGTTTATGTCAGGCAATGCTGCTTAATGGCCACCATCAAACAAGAGGCCAAAGCGTTCTTTCTAAAGATCTAAAATATTATTCAGTTTTCAGTTTTAATAGCGTGCCCTCAGTTGCCTAAACAACACTGATGACATAACAAGCTTTTTTCATTTAACTCAAAGCTAAAGAGGCTGTTGTCTTTCAGTTCCAGACAGTTTGTCAAAGATAGCTGCGAAACAGAGAAGAAAAAAGTATCTTGATGATATGCTTTCTGTCTGCTCATAGACAAGTCCAACTACTTTATTGCTAATTTTGCATTTGTGAAGCATAAGCAAAGCTGTCGATTTGACGGGGTGTGGATGAAACTTCCTGTGCACTGGGTGAGCAAAGGAACTTAAGTTGACACCAGCGGGAATCCAAAACAGCAGCAATAATCACACTGTGATATCGCCTCAGAGAAAGTAGGAGGCAGACGTAGTGTTAAAATTATCAAGTAGCAGCGTGGTTGTTACTTGATAATAAGAGTAGTGATCCTTGCATGCTTTAAAAAGCATCGCAATAAATAATGTGCAGTACCTTGGTAAACAGCAATGTCTTTTGTTTTCCTGTCACATCATATTAAATCTGTCTGTTTTTAGAACACCTAATAAACATGCAGAACTGCTCAGTGTGCACGTGTGACGGGTAACGATATTACCTCTGCTAGACCGGTCCACATGCTCCAGGTCTTCAACAAATTTAAGCACGTCTGGAAATTCTTCCTCACATACTTGCGCCAGGAAGTGGAGTAATGTGGTCTTTTGGTCTGCTGACTTGGTGTCCTTTAACTGTAGTAAAACACATATAAACAAACATGTAAAGCTACATACAAAGATCTATGGAAGTCTCAATACACTATAAACAAACAGATTCTATAGCCTGGGCAATAAAACCGCTCTGATTGGGGACAAGCTGATTGCATATTTGTTACTTAGTTAAGACCTTAGACTCCATTGTCACTTAAAGAAGTATTTTACATAAGTAGGTCATCTATTCAGTAAAAAGACAAATACGTTTGAAATCAGTGCTACGTGGCCTGAGAAAACTTAATGACCTAATGTAAGTATCTTGTCCTACAACAATATTGCAGCCAGTTGGTAAAAAATAAAATAAAAAATAATTCAAAAAAGATTGGTTATTGCAGTGAAACAGAGCGTTTAAATATGCTTCTGAAGACATTTTAGGAGAGAAATGGGCAACGCAGTAATAAAATCTTGGTTCATATTTGATCAGCCTAGTTTACCTTTTGATCTCAGTGTTTTCAGCCTCTGTTTTCACAATACAGAAAAGAGTATGACACCCACTAAGGGCTTATTTCTACTTACTCTACATCAGAAAATAAATACGTCTGATTCAAACATTGTAAATTCCACTGCCCTCATACTTTCTTATGTCCTTCATGATGGTGTAAATACAGCCAATAGTTAGCACTAGAACACAGAGTGAAAAGTTTCACAAAACAACAAATCAGGCGATGGTGGAGGGGGTCTCAATAGCGTACCTTTTAAAGGAGGCAATGTTGCAGACGGCGGTGCTCTGTGAGGCCATTAAATACATTGTGACGTGGGTGGACAATTTTTTTCCCCATATTATCAAACCGTTCTGTTTCTCCATTTTTAAAATGTCTTTGTCATCTTCTGCGATCTTATCTCGATTGAAATATGCGTTACACAGGTTTTAGAAAAACGTGCAGAAGAAAGGACTAAATGAATAAAGAGCACAGGCAGAAGATCTTCATCCTATTCATATCCTACTCTTTACAAACTCTTGTATTACAGCCAAATAATGCACTAAAAAAATGTTCCATATAAAAACTTTTAGGTGCAAAATAGGTGATACAGTAACATCATCTTGGTTCTGATCCAAGTTTGTCATGACTTTGAGAGAAAAAAGAGAAAAGGGCATCTCTTTTGATGCACTTTTATACTTTTTGTGCTCATAGTGATGGGCATACAACACCTCACTGTTATGATACAAAGCTGGTTAAAAATCAGCCAAGTATGCCTTTAAAATGTCACAAGCTAACTGTAACCTTATAATTAGTGGAGAGATGTGTTGTGTCTGTGTTTGGTTGACAGCAGCTGGCAGGCATTTACTGATTTTTTTTATTTGGCTTTTGCCTTTTTATTTCATGGGACAGATTAAGCATGAAGGTGGGGGGAGTCGAACTTGGGGCCGCTGCAGTGAGGACACAGCCTCTGTACATGGCGCACCAGCTCTGTCAGGTGAGCTACCGAGCCCCCCCCTCCGTAAAATTAATGTAAAACTAGGTATGCCATCATGAGACCAAAAAATAAAGAATATCAATAAATCCCTTTAGATGGAGAACACAGGACAAACAACTTACGGAAAAGATAATACACTGTAAGACACAAAAAAATAATTCCAGTTGCGAAGGTTTTCTGCAACAGTAGAGAATTGGACATTTTGTGTTCTAAAACCATATCTTCAGGATGTTGTGCACCATTGTCCTTCATTCAGCCACAGTAATATAAGCCCTTTCAGTAGCTTTAGAAATGCTGAGTGTTGTCAGAGCTACAGATGATTTCACGTCTTCTACTCATGCAGCAGACACATATTCACAATGTGATGACCTCTCCTGCGCTTTGTGCCTCTCTCTCCCTCCCCTGCATGCAACAATTTTTCAATTTCTCTGATAAATTTCCATCATCGCTCTTTTACAGTCTAATTCCAAGATGTCTCTCAGTATCCCCGCCAAACATCCCTCCTGTGGAGTGCGTCGCTGCGTATCTCTTTAGGTGATCTATTGGTAGACAGCAGTGTACTCAGCCCTGCTGGGTTTAATCATGTTTGTATTATCTCCTCTAATCAAACATTCTCATCTCTCTTTTCATTTCTGTTTTCCTTTTTTTTTTTTTTTTTTTAGAGCTTCAAGTGCTCGCTCACAAAAGGTCCATCTCTGGATTTAGATGGATGGTAATCATAGTTGACAATGTAAACATTTAGCATTTTCCAGTTGGGCTGGGTGCAATTTTCCTGTGCTTTGGAGTGTGCCGTGGAATTAAGTTGTCAAACTCAGGGGCAGGCACAAAGGTGATGTCTTCCTCTGTATATCCTGCCGCTGACATCGACTCACACCTTGGTCCCATGACATATGAGCGTGAAGATAAGCAAACACACACACTGGAACAGAAGCGTTACAAATGCGGTAAACACAAAACATATTCCTTCGTAGACTTTTATTAATTGACTATATTAGTGTCACGCTAATGAAAGTAATCCATCATAAGTGTATGAATCCATGTTTGGGTACGCGCATGTACTGGTGTTTATATGATCATAAGCACCTTAGTCTAACAGGGCAGAGAGGTAGCAGTGATGAATGGCTGCGGTGGTTGTTACTGTGGAAACTGCAGTGACTGTGCCAACAGCTGTAATGTAACCACCGGAGGAGTCTCCTACTCCAGGATTACACTCTGTTCTCACCATCACTATCATACAGGAAAACCTGCTGCTTTATCTTCACGCCATATAAAATCCAAAGCTATAGGTGTTTGCTTTGTCTCTTCCCAAGGAAGCGTGGGTAACCTGCAGGGTATGAGAACTTTGAAAGACATACTAGCCACAGCCTCAGTTATCTATTTAGAGCAGGAGAATGAGAATAAAGTACTCCCTGGGTTTGGCAGCTTTGATAGATGCCAGCAGATAGAAGTAAAAAACTCTCTTGTGAGGCTGATAATGTTCAATCAAAGAGTTTGAAACAACAGCAGCCACTTTAGATCTGAAAGCCGATAGGGCTCAGCAGAGGTTCAGTTTGTGTCTGGTCTTCATATCAAACCTAGACTTATTGTGTTCATTGTAGCTTTAAAAAGTACACTATTGCTGCTATTATGGATCAGCTGCACACACACTGTGCAAAATCTACAGGAAAGGTTTCTGTTCTGAGCGTTTTACTTGAACGTGCGTCGTTCATATTGAACCACAACCACTGGAGGGATAAAGGATCACATACTGCATGTGAACAGTTAATGGTAAGTTCAGTATTTCAAACCTCACCTTGCAGAGGGAACTGAGGTCGAAGCCATATGACTGGGCGTTTCGAGAGCCTGCATTCATGTAATTCCCCAGCAGGAGCACCAGTTCCAGCAAGCGACCAAAGGAGCGGCTCTTCCTGACCTCATCGCAGGCAGCGTTTACAGCCAAGATATCTGGACGAAGGTTGTTTACCTGCTCCTCAAACTGCAGCCGGAAGAGGATGTGGCTGAGGCGAGGGCGTAGCCGCTTCACACTGCTCATCTAGGAACGAAGATGGAGGAAAAACAAGAAAGAAAGGAGAAAAGAAAGATATGAAAAACAGAGTAAAGCAACAGAGGAGAAAAAAAAGGAGTGGCGAACAAAGTCAGAGAACATAGTCAAACTTAAAATAACTACAATCACACTTTTGGCACACTCTCACATTCAGCCCATCTAATTTAAAATACATTTCTGCAACCGGCATGTTGGAAAGTGTTGCTAGGCAGTAGTAATAGATGCTGGCACTGATTTGATTTGGGACCCAGGTCTGGTAAGTTAATTGTGGAGTTAGTGTCCATATAGGGCAGGCAGCAGAGGGGGTGGAATATACAATAGGCTGCCTTGGATTACCACTCTCACACAATTAGAGAAAATTGGAAAATATTGCATTGGGCCCAGGGCCTGGCCACAGCAGTGACTGTGTATGTGTGTGGGGTGGTGGGGAGGGGCGCAGGTTCCAATTGTCTGTTTCACACAACAGCTGGCTGTGCGGTTTGATGTCCTCCATCAAGGGTTTAATTATAGCTACTGTAATGTTATCAAATGACTATTTCAGTCGATGAGTGAGTGGGCATGTGAGTGTGTTAGTGTGTGCATGCGTGTACTGTGTGAGAGAAAAAGGGAGAGAGGTAACAGGGCAGGAGAAGACTGTGACAAAATTAAGAAGTAGCAAGGTGCACGTGAGCCACACATGATGCTGAAACGGAGCCGGGAGACGGGATAAATTATGCGATAAGGATAATGTAGCCCTGAGAAAATAATCAGAGGAAGAAGAAAGAGAGCAAGAGGGGGCCTTCAGAGTGTATTAGAGCAGCTAGAGATGGGTCAGCTTTCGTTTCTGCCAGTCTGGTTCAGTGTTCGAGCTTAAACCAGTTTGATTTTACTCAAACTGGCTAAACCTGGCACACTTTGCCAAATTTAAAGTTAGCCTTCATCAGTACCATGTGTTGACAGCATCGCATTTGTAATAAAGGCCCTTGCAATTTACTGCCAAGGCTAGCACCAGCAACATGAAGGAGATCACATTTCAGTAGAGGGAGGGTGCAGAGCAGTGCATGTTGCGTTTGTTTTCTAGAATGTTCCGTTTTTTTGGGGTGACAAGACATTACATGGCAGGAAACTAACTTGCACCAATAAGTCAATATTTAGCATGCATTTAACATTCAAGGTTCTGTTTATTTATTTGTTTGTTTTCCACTGAGCCACCAGCCGCCTGTTTTGGCATCTTTTAAATGCCTGTGTGTCCCTTTGTTTCATCTCTTTCTAAAGTCAGACGTTTTTTTGGGCACGTGAACGCAGCACAGCAGGTGGCGCTCTCCATGAGTTCCTATTTTTCCTCAGCAGCAGTTTGTCACTTGCGGGGTGATTAATTGATCTGTTGATCTGTACATAACTGATCAGATCACAAAGATGGATAAGAGGAGCTGTTTGTAAGTGGAGGTAAGCTTTAGACTCAGCAGAATGACTAGTTACGTTTCACTTTCAATGCACCTGATGCTCTGCTGCACTATCTCTGCCCCAAGTGTGCCATAAATAACCCAACAGTATTCCACTAGCACTCCTAATAACCAGTCCAGCTCCAAAAATCTGTTTGTGGCGGCCCGCCACAAATGAATGAATGTGATGAAGACGCTGTGATGTAACAGAAATGCAAATTAAATGCATTCAGTGTTGACAGAGAGCTCGAGTGTTTCACAATGTAACATTTGACTATAATAGTCATGATGCTTGATTGTTGGTGTCATTATGTTTCACTAAGGAGCAGCTGCTGAGTCAAGTGTGACCATACTGGTAAAATTCAGTATCCTGGTCTAGTTGGTGGTTGGCTTAATATCACACTGATCTGAAAATTAAAATAATTGCACAACCCATTGTGCAGCTGTTTCTATAATTGTAACCAAGGGTAATGAATAAAACCAAGTTGCAAACTGCCATTTTTGCAACGCAGGGGAGTGTGTTCCAACATAACAAAATGGTCTACAAAGAAGAATCTATGGTATTTTACTGAGTCATAATACAGTAACATGGTTGGATGGCGAAGAGAAAAAGACAATTCTATTTTTCTACTGAAGATTTCTCTCATGCTATCAAGAGTGTTAACAGTGAGTTTAAAATTGATGCACCATACAGTGTAAAAAGAAATTAATGTGAGTAAATATTTTGGCAACTCGAAATAACTGTCCTTGTGAAGTGTCAACAACCATTTAAATCCTAGATGAAAGACTTTAATTCAAAGACGTGCCAGGCATAAGGACTGTGACTACAGTTTAATCACCAGGATGCACAGGGTACAGAGTACAGTAATAACAGCTATTGTTCCACATAACTATGACTAGAGCAACATACATTAAAATATGCTTTAATCAAATTACACGAGGATGCATGGAAATAAATACTCTTTTGGGAAGATCTAGATTTTTTTTTTTTACTTTCTGACTTCTTGTTCCAAAGACACGTTTAATGTATTCATGTGGCAGCTGAACAAAAACAATGACTTCACTAACCTAGTGTCCAGGGCATTGACTTCTCACAATGCAATCATATCTAATCCTACTATACACTACTTTACCCCAGGTAAGTTTCAAATCAAATATGTGAGTGGCGGACATGGAAAACAGAAAAGATAAAATGCATGTGTTTGCACAATGGTAAATTAAAAATTCCCTTTGAACCTGAGCTTTTCTGATAGGTGAAAGCACGCAGGCCTCCTTGCACCCACGCAGGCACAGCAGTGAAACAACATTATATATACAGGTTCTTCTTTGTTCTATGTGTCCCTGATGAACTATACACAACAGCTGAGCGTGCTCTATTTTTCACCCCCCCTTTCCCAACCAATCAACCGCTCAGTCGCTGCATTTTCATTCAGTGATAAGACTCTCTTTCATGGCTGTTTATCAAACAGGTGGGTGCATGGGGCAAAAGAGGAAGAATTTTTTTTTTTGTCAGTATCTTGGTTGCTAGGCAAAAAACATAATATACACAAGAAGTGCTAACACTCCTCATGCATAATTCTGAATAAACCTTCTTTGAAAAGTCTTTAAGACAACGATGCAGACATAATTAGGCGGCAGCGCTGCTCTTTAATGTGCATAAATTAGTGCGGCAGTCAACAGGTGTCTTGTCTTTCCTCTCAAGGCTTAAAAAGATAGAATTTAAAAAAGCTTGGGATTAGGATATTCATATGAAAGTGCTCCACTTGTGTTTGTGTGTGTGTGTGTGTGTGTGTGTGTGTGTGTGTGTGTGTGTGTTCATAAGAAAAAGAAAGAAAGAGAGGAATATGATGCAAATACAAAACAAGTTTACATTTTATAACATTAACATAGTAATAAATCAATTTTATAAAACTGTGTATGCATAATTATATTCTGTTAAACCACGTAAAGGCATACTATGCAGATTGTCAGTTACTGTTTGTTAACACACTCACCAGCAAAAGTGAGAGTAAAAGCCAACCCCAGATTCAGTCTCATTTGGCATTTCGCCTGGCTATATTTGCATTGTTTGGCGCTGTGTCTCTTGGATGCCCGCTGCTTATGGTCTGGCACCTAGTTGCTACTTTTTTATAAAGCCCTGACCTCACCTGAGCGCTGTGGCTGTACAAGCCAATAAATGTCCTAACCACAGAAAACAAGTGGAAAATAAGAAAATACAGACAGAGGGTAGTGTCTCTGTAGAAAAATACACCGCCACACGCTGAGAGTGGGTCATGAGTGATAATTGAGAGGGATAACATTGGCATGACACATTGTTTTTTAGGAAAATCCTGCACAGTAGAACTTAAACTATAATAGTGCACCTAGGGGAGAGTATTGTGTTGGAGGTCCTGCAACAATAACAGTACTACAACATTTTGTGATGTACATCACATGTTGTTAGGGCCATAAGAAGGTGGTGTTTTTACAAATATCCTCAAACAATATAGTGACAACATTTTTGGATATTAAGGACATTTTGGCTTGTGCTCACTTCTTCAAAGGGCTGTTTGAGGGTTAAGACTTGGTTTTGGTTCAGGTTAGAATAAGGTTTGGGATAAGGTTAGGGTAGGGTTTTGGGCTAGGCATTTAGTGATGGTAAGGGGTTAGTGTAATGGGCTAGGGAATGCATTATTTCAATAATGGTCTATACAAAGACAGAAGAAAAAGTGTGTGAGTGTGTGTGTGTGTGTGTGTGTGTGTGTGTGTGTGTACTCACCACAACCCCAAACTGCTCAGGCTCTGACAAATTTGTGTACTCATTTTTAAACTTGGCTAAGGCATTCAGCTGCTCTTGCTCTGGCAGGTGCTTCACAAGATTCTACAAAAAACAGATAGGAAGAGAAAGAGTGACAAGCACCACGGATGAAAGCAGAGCAGAAAAAAACAACCTTTATGCATTTATTCAAAAATAGCCTTGAGATGGTGATGTCATGATGCCTGACTGTGGTTGCAGCGGTATACCAGTTCAGTTTCAAGGTATACCATGGTTTGAAAATTGACAGTCATCATACCATAAACATTTGCTTACTGTAAACAATATGTCTGGTTGGAGAACCTCAGCTTTGTTTCAATGACTTTCACAATGAAGACTTTGCACATAATTTCATTAAAAAAATGTTTTAAGGTTTAATTATAACAATAAATCACTTGTTTAACTGGAAAAACCTTCTGTTTTCATTCCTTTAAGGGTAATTGTCACTGATGAGAATAAATAATTCTGTAATAAAGCAACACCGCAACATTTTCTGAGATAGTTATCATACCTTGAAAATCTCTTACCGTTGCACCATATGCCTGATACACTTTATTATATTAATCTTAGTGAGTATACTGTTGTATCCTTCACACTGTTTCAGTGTCTTAACTATGTACAAAATGTACAAGTCTCCAAAAATTTAGACATTTGCCCTCAACGGACTGGCTACATCTGGCCCTCGACAGCAATATGGTTGCCCACAGTCCATGCCTGCTGAGCAACTTGGTCTTTTCTTTGAATTTAATTTAGAAAGAGCCCTAAGGCCACCACATTCTACGGTTCTTCTTTATAAATCTAACCTACTGCTTTTCCATTGGCTCTGTGTTTTGAGTGTCAGCCCCATTGATGAGTTTCAGTGAAAATGAAGTTTTGTAACTGCAATAAAATGTCTTTTATTATCAAACAGAAGACTATATCCTCAGGTCTATTTATATGTATAAAGACAATTGAAAGTGATTGTGTTGTTTTAGACAGCCAAAAGGAATACATGCTAAATTATTTAAACCATGAAGATTACATTCCCTTCTCCTCTGAATTCAACAGCCATCTCAACAAATACTGCCACTATGGAGGTAAACATGTTGGTCTGATGCAAATTGGGTTGAAAATCTGTTCAAGGTGCTTGGAATCAGAACAAATATTGCCACTTTTATTACTTAAGTTTAATGGAATTTGCCTTAATGACTATTAATTATGTTTTCACTTTGTAATTAACAAGTATTACAAACAAATACATACAAATAAATTATTTAAAATGTACATCCGTGGACCAGATTTGTTTTTGTGTATTTGTGCTTACTCAAACCTACCCTGACCAATCAGTTATTTAATCTGAAACCATTAAATGCATTAATCAACATCTGGTGCACAAATCGCCATTAACCTATCGACCATTTCAAAATTTGGCTGAACAAATGTACATGCTATGCTTACAGTTTACTCGTGCCTTTTATTCAAGCCATTTGCATGACTGTTATTCCTTATTTGCCTGACTGCCCTGTAGGTCAACAGATGGCCTCCAGCTTGTAGAAAATACTGCTGCCAAAGGTACTGACACATACTAGAAAACTGCAGCACATTTCCCCACAATAGCCTCCCTGCATTGGCTACCTGTGTCCCTCAGAATTGATTTTAAAGTTTCATCACTTGTTTGCCACATCCTACACTCTTGACCTTTTCTGTATTTCCACTCCTGTTAGTAGCCTAGTCTGCCAACCAGTTGCTGCTGACTGCTCCGAGGGCCAAGTTGGAGACAGAGGGCAGCAGGGCATTTGCTGCCAGGGCTCAAAACCTCTATGACAGCCTTCCATTTGAAAACAGGTAACAAAATCAGTGCCCTCTTACAAAATTATAAGAAAAACTTTTTTCAACAAATTGACTTTAAATCAGATTGACCATTACTCTTTATTCTTATTAATTAGATTTTTAGAACAAATCATAAAACTTAAAAGCCTAGTCCCAATTAGATACCCGGTCTCTTTTACTAGCCCAGTGTGGCGACACATTTTGACAAATAAAGGACTGTCTCAATTAGAAGCCTGATCTGGTTACCATGCAGGTCATTTTCACTGAAGTTCTTTGGATGTATAAAACTGGGTTGTTGGTTACCTGCTGGAGATAATCTAAATAAGGCACTTAGATAACACATAAAAATAAAAAAAGTTGAATCTTTTGTCAATATGGACATACTGCACACAATGTTAGCTTGGTAAGATTCTCTACAATTCAATCATTTTTTTGTTTTACTGAAACCATGTGAGGGCCAAAGAAGCTTGTATGACTGGCAGAGTAAAAAAAAAAGGTTAGTAGATGTGGAAACTTTCTTTTTTTAAGACACTTCCAGAATGGTTAACACTTCCAGAATGGACTTCTCATTTTTATTTTTTGCACCACTTTTACACTCTGTGGACTTGACGCATCTATGAACAATACATGGACTTTGGGGTGGTCATTATGGGGACCATAAATAAAATGATTAATGTATTTTGATGTATTGATGAATGAAATGTGATTTCTGGTGTTTAGCTTGCCAACCGCATTTCTGTTTAATTGTTATGTTTGAATTTGTTTTATTTCACTGGAAAAGTCAACCGGAGCCTGGTAATAAATTCAGCTTTAAGTTAATGCAGCCGAATTCCCCGTGCATGCTTTACAAAGCTGTGTGTCGGTAACTCCTCACCTAATCTCAGATGGCTAAAGAACAGACTTTGAATAGCCACTTCAATTACCTTCTTCACGTGGCTTAAAAAAAATAAATAAAAAAAAGAACAGCCAATCAGCTAAGCAACAGTTTTATGTGAAAGACATAAAAAGCTCATCCCATACAGACACTTGTCCCAAATATAAGCCTGTTGAGTTCAGTGATTTAAGCAAATAATAGCCTGGGCTGTTCATTGAAATTTTACAGTATTTCCTCTTTCTTAAATCTTGTATGTATGTTCTCATTATTTTCTCATAGGAATTCCTTGTTGATTGTACCACAAAATAAAATACAGTAAATTATAATAGAATGAAGCCAGAATCACCGCTTCCTGATTTTCTGCCTCTGTGAACTAGTTACTGTTTACAACCATGTCTGTGAAAACATAAATGCTTCACACACACTTCCCCCCAGGCAGCCCAGATCTATACAGTCAGCACCCAAGATTAGCGTCACCAATTCAGTATCTGACCAAGTATCTCCCCTTCTGCACCTAAGATATGGCATTCAGTAATTGCCGGAAAAGTGTTTTTACAAATTATAATGTCACAATTGACCTTTGATCTTTTGGATATAAATTATCATCACGTAATTATTATATACTATTAGAAATGTGTGTTAAGGTTTGTCAGAATTGGCATATGAACTCTTGAATTATGGCCAAAAAATCATCTTTTGTGAGGTCAAAGTGACCTTGACCTTTGACCACCTAAATCTTATCAGTTCAACACTGAGTCAGAGTGGATGTTTGTGCTAAATTTGAGGAAATCTCCTCAAGGTGTTTATGAGATATTGCACTCACAAGAGTGGGACCTACAGATGGACACCCCAGAAACATAATGCATAAAATTATTGATTAAAATAAAAAAAAAACATTTAAAACTGACGGTAATTGTGAAATAAAAATATTAACAATCCAAAAGACAGTCATATTAGTACCCTAAGCCAACAGGGGTAAGTTGCTGCACGTCGTCCATCTTTATATACAGTCTATAGAAGAAAGCAGAACGCTTTTGACACCAAAATCTTGTCTGTTGCCTCCAGATTGTGCATACAGTTACAGACATCTATTTATAGAGATCAAATCAACACCTGTTGTGTAGTAGGCTTTACAGACGTCAGATAGTTCAGCCTCAGACTACATGCCTTTTCAAGGTGGACAACTAATCACAGAAAATAGACAAGAGTTGGGGCAAAAGCAAGCATGCTTCCAGTCTAAAGGTAAAGAGTTAAACAATGTAGGCTGAGCTAGTTTCCATATAGCCAGGTAGGTGCACATCTAAATTAGAGTGGGAAATCATCTAATAATGTCACACAAGTAATTAAAGCTCTTAACATATTTACAACTTCATGCAAAACTTGCCCTACCTGGATCATAGGTTCAGTGAGTTGCTCCTCATCCACCTCCACAATCATCCGACGGATTTCCTGATAAGGCATACGGAAGGAACCCAGAAAGATGGCTACAAAGACACAAACACAAAAGATTCACTAAAAAACATTTATTATACAAATCAATAACAGGTTAAAAAAATGAAATAAAACATAAAGAATGGTGTGAAATAAGAAAAAAATAGCTCAAGGACACACCAGGGACATGAAGTAGGAAGCAAAGAGATGTACAATTAAAGATACATCACTTCATGAGTCAGCCAGTCATAAAACTGTTTTAGCAAAAGTGATTTGAAAAATTACACTGGTTTAGCAAGCATGAAATCATCAAGCGAGTGTTACCACCAGGGACTGAATGGCAAATGCCTTGTCAAGATAAGTCATTAGTCTAGCCAACGTGGTACCATCAGAAATACCCCGACAGTTAAAAGATGTGTGAACAAGCTGTGGAGCCAGATCATGCAGAACTTCAAAGATTATTTGGGATATCTGAAGGTAAAACTGTGGTGACGTGGGTGTCATTTAATATCCTAGCTTCTAAACGTTTTGTGTTTGATCAAGTCTGGTGTAAAGAGAGCTACAAAAATCAAGTTGACATGATATACAGTAGAACCAGGAATAACGCTCCAAAACATATGATGAAAACAGGCTTTTTTCCAATGCCATTTTCAGATTTTACAGCACATCACTGTCTACAATTACTCTCTAATGTCCGTAGAGGGACAAAGAAAAGTTATTTTAAATTCAATGCCAACAACTTCAAAAAACTATATAGAGCCTCATTCCCACTGCATAAATTAACGCTAATACCTGCCAATATCTGGCTTTTTAATGCATTGTGAAAATGTAGATTGGCATTCACAAGTGCGTCAAATGACTCGCCTTCGGCTCTGAACTATATTAATGGAAACACAACATCTGGTACTTGTGCTAATTTAGGCTCCTTAATCAGTGAGGTGCAATGATGTGCCACCACTGAATACTGTCCATTTACACCTAAGCAGCGCTAAAACGATCAATCAAAATTAGTCTATACCAAGTTTAAAAGAGAGACTGTTTAAGTTAGAAAAGGTAACCATAAAGTTTTCACCTCCAGCATGGCCCCCATTCATGCTGCTTTCTAATGTTTAACTCTTTGCCAGCCTGTCTGCGGCGTCTAACATGACACACCAAAAAATAAATAAATAAAAAAGAAACACACCCACACAGAAAGGCACACTCTTTTGCTCCAAAGCAGTGCACACTGCTCTGCTTCTCTAGCAATGGGAGAACACTCTATTGTCTATGATTTATCTGTGTTTAAAAAACCTGCATGCATATGCTAATTTTGGTGCACAGAGGTTACAGCTAATATTATGTTTCATATCAGCATTTCAATATAAAATTGAAAAAATAACAACAAACAGATCAATAAAATGCAAAACATAATAACAAATTTGAGTTGCCAGTATTCAGTGGATTAACTCAAAGGAGGTCTGGCTGACTAACAAGCCTTTTGTCTCCTTTTAACCCATGTCAAAATGTGATAAAAGTAAGCTCTGTAGCTTTATTGCTACAATTAAACACTAACTCCTTACATGGAATAAATCTGCATCCTTATGGTGACGTTATTATCAGTCAAGCAACAGAATTAAAACCCCACATACTAATTTTCATCATCAAATCAAAGCTTTTAGACCTCTTTACCTCCTATGGTGGAACACATAAACCTCCTACTCCGACTTTTTTTTTTTTTTTCCTCTTCGCTCTATAATTTCCGCTGCATGATTTATCACTGTTACTGGGCTGATTAGTCTCATTTTCTTTTAATACATGAAACAAAGGTCACAGCTCCCCCTTGATCTGAGCCAATGAGGTGCTAAGATCTGGGAGTGCTTAAGAGATCAGCCGGATCCTCATTAATGCCTGGCGCTTTTAAAACGGTCATTTTAAGACAAAGCATGCGTGTGGGTGTGAGTGAGTGTGTCAGTGAGAGACAGTGTTTTTTCTCCTGTCTTTTTTTTATTATTAATGGGTGCTTAACATTGATAATTAGCTCCATGTGCGTGTGTGGACATGAGTCACAGGGAGCGATGGCCAGGTGTTATTTTTTCTGTAGCAACAAGCGAAGACGCTTCTCATTCCAGGCCAAAATCGTCTATAGGGACCACTTTATAACATAAGAAGAACATATAATCAGGGATACAGGAGGTGACTTATGTGAGATAAAGGGAAAAGTGGGTGCAAAGTCTTTTGTGATGAGCCTTGGACAAGACACGTGCAGAAATCCAGTCCTTGGGAGGACGAGTGGGCTGAAAGGGCACAAATACTTACATAGATTCTGAGCGATCTTAGGATCGAGCACCTTGAGCTCTTTAATTCTCTTCTTTATGGATTTCTTATCCTCCAGATCCTCCTCTTCTTTTTTGGCTGATGAAGACAGAAACATAAAGTTATTGCCAACACACAAGGGTAAAATTTACACAAATGCGTGCACTTGCTGTATTGCTGACATGTGTATGGTACACACAAATTCTGATACAGTGAGATTATGAGATTTACATATATTTTTCAGGGTCTAGGTACAAGGTAAGGACTTGAGGAAGTGACAGAAATGTAAAGATTGTCTAGTTTTGATTTATTTATTGAACTGTTATACAGAAGTCATTTTACATATTTTAAATCCAACCACAAACATGATTTCGGTGTCTTTTTTTGTTTGTGTGTTTACATATATTTCCAAACAAACAATGTCACAGTCCACCATGACAGAATAATTTGCTGCTAGGGAAGCATGGAGAAGGGGATTATGGGAAAGTGTTGTGATCACACCACAGACAGATTGAGGTATGGGTGAGCCGTGGCTGTTCCATAAACACAATGTTGCACATACGGTAATCAGGTTACAGGTGAAGGTAAGTCTGTTCTGGGTCACATGGAGCCAGGTAGATGGGATTGTGATGGTGCTTTTGTTAGATGGGAGAAGCATCGTGAGGTCTGGATTACAAACAATACCAAAAAAAAAAAAAAAAACCCTCACAGATACACACATGCACACACACACACAGCCCTCTTGAGCCACACTCACAAAGAGGAGTTCAGGGTTGGTTTTAATTATTTAAGACACCAGATTAAGAGAACAAAATGTGCATCCCAGGAGTATGCTGGGTAATTGTGTGTGGTGAGGAGAGGAGAGGAGAGGAGAGGAGAGGAGAGGAGAGGAGAGGAGAGGAGAGGAGAGGAGAGGAAAAGAATGGAAAGGACAGGAAATGAGAAAGGTTAATCCACAGGGAAGGTATGTCTACTGTTCCACGTTGGTCTTCTTTCATCAGGGATCCTGTATCTAATTAAAAAATGAAGAGATACACTGGGAGCTCCGACAGAAAAAGAATGTTTGCATGTCCACAAACATGCACACCTACAGTACAGCCCCATTGCACACAGAGCTACACAAACACAGCCACACACTGAGCTACCCTTGGACTTACGTGGCTCCTCTGTTGGTACACTCTCTTCACAGTCTTTCAATGTGTGAGAGAGGGGAAAACGCAAAGGACAGACGAGGAGGACAATGGAAAATGTGTCCCATGGAAAAGAGAGAGAGGGGAGAGAATGGAAAGATAAAAATACATTTTCACTAGGCTGCACCCTGCCCACTGCAGCGTGAAACACGAAGAGACTCAACTAAGGAAAGACCAAATATGCTATGAAAACTTAAATGAAAAACGGCTGAATATATAAACAAGTAGAAAGTGACTTGATCAAATAGAAAACTGGAGAAAAAGGCCATTTAACTGAACATTTAACAACTAAGTTTATTTAAAATGATCCTGTCTTGGTTCACAACTACAAACACATAACAAACAGACATGCATGAAGTATTTTTAATCTTGTAGAGGCAGGGTGGGGGTTTCTGGCACAACTTCACTTACTACACAGGTGCAGAGAGAAGAAAAACAGACCAAAAGAGGTTGAAGCTCCAGCAACACTTGTAGTTTTTAGAAGAGCTTAATTGCAAGACCAATGTGGTTTGTTTTGTGGCTGGGTGGCAAGCTGAAATGACCTGGTGTTGCAAAAAAACTGTATTTTTTATCTTGGTCAAGATCAGAGCTGATATAATCAGTCAATAAATTTATGGGGCTAAAGAAACGTCTTTGGCTGGTTGTTTAGACAAAAGAAGCACCGTGAATATGTCACTTTTGAGAAACTGTAATGGGCCATTTTCCTATTTTCTGACATTTTACAGATCAAACAATTCAACTAATTATCTAGCAAGTGATTGTCAGATGAGCTAATTTGAAACGAATGGTGTTGTTAGGTATGCATTGAAAAAAAATTGGGCAAATGCTGAAGTTTAAAAGAGAAACTGGTCAATAGCTGATACTGATGTTTTTATCCCCTAATTTTGTGCCAAGGAAAGAAATAAAAAGGCACTATAAAAATAAAAAAGTAAACCGTTTTAAAGTCATTCAGTCCTCCATTTCAAGGTTGTTTCATACAAATGTATGAAACAACCTTAAATATAACCCTAATTCTTTGAAAAAAAGGCTTCAAATGTAATTTTACTGCATGTATCATAATGCCCTTTCTAATATCTATTTTATGTTACTGTGAAAACATTGACAAATTTCTCTTTCAAGCAACTGTGTTTATACATAACCAAATTTCCTGACACATCGATAGTGAGTGTACTGCGTCTTTTAGTGATGTCTCAGGGAAGATGCCAAATCCCAAACACAATGTAAATTGACACTGAAATGACGGGATGCTGTTAATTTGCCACTGCCATCTGTGAATGGCATCTTATTAGCTACTAGGCCGATAGCAGTCAACAAGACAGAACCTGCCGATACCGATGTTTGGCCACTGTATCCCTAGTTTTGTTGCTGCAGCTCTAGTCATGATCAAAATGCTCCCAAAAATGTTGTGCTGAGTTTTGTGTAAGAGTTTCAAAAAGGACAGATATTATTCATTGTAAGTCTTTCAATAAAGACAGACTATACTGTATATCATTTCATACAAGGTTAACATTCTATTTTATAACCTTAATGAGGTTCAAAATGTTGAATGACAGACATAAAACCCTTCAAACTACCAACAAAAAAAAAATTGGTCTGAACAGGCATGAAGGACATCAGTCACTTTGCACTTTTCATCTGACAGCACTCTAGTACCCCTTCTATTTACAGCCTTTCAACTACTTGTGTAAATATACATGTTCAAGACGTAATGATGTGAGGTACTTCGCTTTAGATTGTCTCCATGAATGCTGAGTGCATAACAGCGCTTGCTCAGAGTACAAAAAAAAATAAAAGGAAACCATCTTAAATTATAATGCATAAACGAAATCAATAAAAGTGTAAAGTCGTAAATATTTACCCTAAAACCAGAGTACATAACAAGTATTTATCTTATGAGAATGTAATCTTGAATTTGATTTATTGGGTATTAGGATGCACTATAAGGAGCCCTCAAAAGCTTCAAGCTTACCGCATTAAGATGTTGTATTGATCTACTCATCATAACTTATAGTCTCACAGAATCTCATTTATTACACCAACACACAGTCTCTCTCACACACAAACAGGCAAGAAACACACAGTACCAGAGCATTAACCACCTTGTTTCAGTGCATATAAACATACTTGGCTGGGTCGTATTATCCATGAATCATTCTCACATAATACTGCGAGGGCTGCATCCATCTCTATCGCACGAGAGATTGTGATAAGATAGCACACACACACATACACACACACATACGCACACTCTCTCTTACCACGCTGCCTCAGGTGATATCAGTTAAATCAGCTAATTAGATTGCCCCCTTCCAGCATCACCCCCCAATCTCTCTGGCCTTAAAACAGCTCTTCTTCAGGGAAGCCTGCTCATTACACATCAGCCAATTAAAATGTCCCGCAGGGGGTCAGAGGTCACTGGTTAATCAATCAGAGGGAGCGGCAACTGTTGTAGTTATCAGATTGCGCTATCACCCAGGAAGTGGGGAAGATAAGGATACACTTGTGAGTGAGAGCAGTGGGGAGTCTGCTACTCATCAAAGGTCTTGCAAAAGTAGGAGAGAAGCCAGGGACACAGTGTAGGTATGGTGAAACGGCAACGGATATTTTAGGCTCTAATGGCGAAACGGATCTGCCAACATTAATTTGTGTGAAAAGGGGAAAAAAGTTGTAGAGAGACAGAGAATCAGAGAGTAAGCCCAACAGTACAAACGAAGCCATTGACTAAAATCACAGTTAACGTCAGATGTTGAGATCAGATACTGCAGAAAGGAAAGGCAGGACTCCATCACAAGACAGGAGTGAGCAGCACATTAGAGACAGACACCAAAACTGAGTCAACAGTCTCACTTGAAAGGCCTACTCTGCTCTGCCACGGCACACATAGCACTCGCAGTCTACCATCCGAAGGCTTTCATGTAAAAGGGGAGCACCACCTGATTTAACAATTTTAATATGCCATCTTCATGGACAAGGAAAGCTAAATCAATATTTCTGAACATGAGATACTCTCTCTCAAAGCCAGAAACCAGAGAGGTAATGTCATCAAGTATTAAGTCTGGAGCTGCTCCATAGGCAATAACTGGAACCCTAATTTTGTGGTCTCACAGACTTTTTCATTTTCTTTTTTATACTCAAAAAAGCTTTATTTTAATGTGGCGTTTCCAGTCCTGAAACAGAAAATGTTTCCATGTACTCAGGACATTCCCCTGGGTAGGGCTCTGCAATATTTCAAAAATCAAATATCACAATATTTTTGACCAAATAACTCAATATCAATATTTTGACATTACTGTAGGGTTGACTATTGGTGCTTTCATAAAATTATTTACACAATTAGATTTTTGATAAACAATCATAAGTAAAGTGGATTTAATTACTAAGTGGGCAAAGGCAAACAATACAACAGCTACGACAGTCTGATAAGTTCAGAAAATGACATCACTGTAAAATAATACAGTATTTAAAATCAGGAAATGACAACACTAATGGCATGACAATATCCAAGAATATATCTGTCTCATTTCACCATATTATTTTTATAACATAACTTTTTCTACCCTTACTCTTAAATTTGTTCAGTGTCATCTATAGCATCTCTCAAAATGAATTATCCATTGAGCAGCTCCAGACTTTATATGTATCACAAATTTGAGATTTAGTACTCTCGGGTGTGTATATAGTTCTTATAGTTTTTTAGTTGTTTCTTCATTTGTTTTCAGGTTGTTTGTCTTTTTTGTGTTAATTGAATAACTACCTTTGTTTAAGATAATTGTATGGATTTAATTTTTTAATGGTTTTTACAAGGTGTATAGGTGTTGGAATTACATCTAATGCTTTTTCAAACCTTTCAAGACATTTTTTCACAACATTTAAAGACAGATTTTTTGGACAATATACCCTTTTCCTTTTCCAACCATTTGGGGTAGGTAAATAGTATATCTGTCATCTCATGCAGAGGTAGGTTTTATGTAAAAAATATGGTTAGTAGATTGAGTTAGATTAAATAACATAACAGCTGAATGAAAGTATGAATTGAAAAGATTAGGTTCAGTCTTTAATGATTTCTAACAACAGAAATGTGGACTTGCATGCAGAGGAGCTTGACTCATTTTTAAAAAGAAAATAACAAGATGGATAAATGAAATGCGGTGAAATGGTTGTGGCAATCAAGACCTCAGAAATTCAAATGTAAGATAACTGAATGACTTTGAAAGCCTTAAATTTGCTAAATTTAATTTGATATATTTCAAAAGGACCTGCAGACATCCTGTTTCAGATTTGAGAGAGAGAGCGAAAGAGAGAGAGAGTTGTTTACGTTTACAAATTTGGTAATTTTTTTAGACCAAATGAATAACATGACTTTTGAAAAAAGTCAGTTTCCCCTTTAAGGCCTCTTAATAGAGGCCTGTGATAAATGTCCACTTGATGATGTGATTGTGGACAAAGCAGGAGAGACAAGAATAAAAAATGGAGCAAGGAAGACGGACAGTTTCAATTTTCTTTTTACCCCCAGAGTAGAATACTTGAGGGAAAAATGTATTCTGCATTATTCACGCAACAAAAAAACAAAGAAACAAAATAAATGTGTCAATTTGTGTCCATTTCTTTTCTTGAAGGGAAAAAGACATGGTAAAAAAAAAAAGAAAAAAAGAAGGAAAAAGTTTTATTCTTTTCTTGAGGAAAGAAAAAGAATGTTTAGTTGCGGGGTCAGACGAGGAAGCAAAGCCAGAATTTTAAAAGAGTTATCTACTCCTCTCACTTGTAATAATTCTACTGACTGGTTTTGATCCAATCTCTGCCACAGTTTAAAGGCACTTGACAAAAATTTGACAATGTGTAACATTGCGCACACACATGCTTCCCAAACAGAAGCACTTCCCACAAGGCAGTATCAGTGAATCGTGCCGACAAAGCACTAAAGGGAATGGTGGATGAAATAAAACTGCTGTGAAAGAGCATGACTGATGCCGTACATGACAGGCAGGCCTCCGAGACGAGCAAGAAACACCTCAAATCCACCCCCCCCATCCTTTACACACACACACACACACACACACACACACACACACACACACACACATACACACACACACACACACACACACACCAAAAACTCCTCCTCCTCCCTAGCCCTCTATACTCACCCCAGCACTTCATCTTATCAGGATGGATTTCTAATCAGCAAAAAACGCCTTACTGGAACTACCCTTCATTTTGCGCACACACAAAAATCTTTACACACACAGCAAATGAAAAAAAAAAACATATATCCAATAACAGAACTGGGCAAATGTCATGAAAAATGCCTCTATATGAACTTTGGGATATTATTGAAGGGTTGACTATTGGTGCTTTCACAAAATAATTCATCAGTAGTATGGACAGTATGGGTGCAACAATCTATCAGTCTGGATCAATATATCGATTTAATGATTAACAATTCAATATCATTGATGCCAAGTGAAAACATCGATACATATCGTCATCTTTAAGACAACATTTTTAGCACTTAGACAGCATTTTTGTGTCAGCATTCCCATCCAGGCACACCCTCTGGCAGACTTTGTGATATCAGCAAGTACAGTATTATTATCCAAAGAATTGATATAATATTGAAACCTGATAAAACTTGTGATTTACATCCCAAGTAGTTCTAATAACTAGGTAAGTAGAGGCAAAAAATAGAACAGCTAGAACAATACTACCAAGCACTGGTTCAAGTTGAAGCCATTAGTGCCAAATGTCAGTACCTGAGAGAGCATCTAAATGAGGATGACGAAAACAGACAAGAGGTGGCAGTGCTACAAAGTGCCCTGATGTAAGCAACACTGGCTTCAAGGCTGAGGCCAGTGACGGAGCTCTGTGGAGCTGCTGGGTTCAACCAGAAGACAGTAAACCAGCCTCAGAGCTCCACAGCCATTTCATCAGCTTCCCAGCAAGCCAAAACTATTGCTTCAGTGCTGATCTGCCACAATACTTTTGACCTCTGATCTATTTTCTTTACAATTATTTCAGTAATAGCGCTCATTTATACTTCTTTTATGTACAAAAATAGATAATAGATAAATGGTAAACTTTACTACCCTCAAAACACACCACACAACATTGCAATTATTTTCACTGTATTATTAAAGTGTTGATTGTTGTCATCTCCCATGGTCATATTTCGCTTGAAGTATGCTACCTTGCCCCCACAATCTCTGGTGGTACTACTCTGTGTTGTCCTACAAGTATCCATAAGTATCTGCAAGCTTTCAGAAAATGAGCACAAATACAGATGAAATGAAAGCAGAGAATGGACAGATGGGTCTGTCCATATACGTATAACATTGAGCATGTATGACTCACACATGCATACATAAACGCATAAGCAGACCGACAGAAGATTAGCTCTGTGTGATATGAAAATGACAGCAGAGCAGAACTGCTTTTTAGTCTACAGCTTGCTCAAAAATAAAATATTGTCATTGCAGAGAAAGTAAACTGAAAAAGATACCATTGGGGGCCAGTACCAAATTCCCAATACCGTACCTGACACTAGCATTGGTCCAAATGTGAGCTGTAACCAAACCTATCAAATAGTCTGGTAAATTCAGAAAATGACATCAGTTATCCATAATGCAGCCTTTAAATCCAGGAGAGGGCAATGCTTTTGATCTTGACTTTATATTATGATGTTATATATTGCCCTTGGTGACTCAATAACTAATACTAAAATCCAAGAAGTTATCAGGTGAAGTAATGAGAGAGGCATTAGACAGTGTACGTTTGTGTTTATTTGACCTGTCATTTTATCCAATATTTGTCCAACTATCTTACTTCCTAACGGAGATATTGCACTCTCTACTGACATTTCTCTTGATGAGGCTTTATTATTTATGTTATGTACAATTGTCTCCCTCCCCGGGAAAGCAGATACAAGAGGAGCACAGCAAGGGGAAAGTTGAGAGGGCAGCAGTCTTCAAAGGGTAATTAAATCACTGTGTTGTTTCCAATAGCCAATCAAGGCAGTCATGCAGGTAAAGTTTAAATCACTGCTATTAGAGGAGTTTCTGTAGCAGGGATAATATGGGGGGCTTGCAATTCGATGTGCAAACACCACAGTCACACACACACAATACACGCACACGCCATCGCCTCAAGCAAAATCCACTATGAGACATCTGATGCACAGGAGGGGGGCTGTCTGCAGCAAGTGAACAAATCCACCATTCCGACACATCTGTCAACTCTACAGTCAACAGAGGGGAGACAAACAGTCAAACCAGCCTCGCGCCTTGACTGTTGACTCACTGTATGGTTCTGATCCAGCTAAGTCCTGAACTTCAGTCAGCCTGACAGAAAGCACAAGAGACATCCGCAACGTCCAGTGGGCAATACACACCTGCCTTCGCCTTTCCCCTCTCAGCCTCATCAATGCACACAATCCACCATCCTGACATGACGGCTCGACCGGTCTGTTTGCACACGGACTATCCCCTCCTGTGCGGACTTGCGGGCGTGTGCAGGTACCAGTGAGTGCAAGACGGAGAGGGAGATCAGAGTAATGAAGTAAGGAGCTGTGTTGTGAGTGAGCTAATCAAAGTGAACCATGCAGGGCCACCTCTCCCTGTGATCCAGACTAGATGACCCAGGGCCATAATTAGTCTGAGACTTTCATTCTGATAGCAGCAAATTAACAGACTTCATTAGGCTTTGCTCTCCTCTCCTCTCCTCCTCTATTCCTGCTATACCGAGATCGTTTCTAAATCTAAACCACTAAATTGCTCCTGCGTGAGTGTCAGTGTCTACAGCACACCACTCAATTGCTTGCCCAACAGAGAGAACATGGAAGGAAACAAATTTAAAAAAATAAATGTACAAATCTGCACTGATATTATTGATCCTGAATCAAAAGATTTATAATTGATTAGGAGCTTCTGTTAATCACTATGTACTGGCCTGTGGGGATGAGTTTCACCAAAAGCTCTATTCTCAGTGGAGTAGTGCCCTCTAAAGGCCTCTTGAAGACCTACCAACCTCAAAATGTATGTATGAGTGTGTGTGCGTGCTGAAATGAGTATTTTCTAACTACTCTGTCATATCAGGTATGAAGCGTTATTATCTCCATTTCATTTTACTGTGTGACAACACGGGTCCGATCTGAACAGTTGTTAAGCCCACCCTAACATTTCCCCAAGTCGTTCGACGGATTGATGGCAGCCTAAATCATTCAGATCTGAAGTCATTTGCCATTTTTCTGTTTTCCTCTCTTGCAAACATATCTGCGCCCATCCCTCCAACACCCTCCCCCTTCGCCCTGCATACACAAACCTACACGTGTGGATGAAAAATCACCGCCGAAAAATAAAGTCGAGAAAGCAAATATGTTTTTAACGAGCCAGCCCATTACTTTGGTGATATGAGAACATAAAAACACAAATTGGGAATAAATTGAGGTGCTGATGCTTGAGAAACTGAGGCAGACGAAAGGAAGAGGGAAGACAAAAGGAAAGCTGAAAAACAGAAGAAGGTTAACCACTCATAAAAAAAGAGAGAGAAAATGAAGGCAAAAAGCTAGTGAGTTTGCTGAGTGTATGTGTGTGTCAAACGTGACATTTTCAAGCATTTCAGGACAGCATCACCAGTCCAGGTAGGTGTGCTGTGAGAATGCTTAAAATAAAAGTACTTTCTGTTAACACATAAACCATTTCTAACTAGAATTCAGATGAATTATTATGAACAAATTCAGTCAGTCAGTCATTTTCTTAAATTTTCATTTAAGAAAGAGAAAAATATAGCCCTCCACTGTGTGTACAATGTGACCAGACCTTCCCTTTCAACAACAATAAAAAGAGCCTATAATGATTATGCAACTGATGAGATCTCTCATAATGGCACAAATTTTCTGCAGCCACATGAAAAGTCATCATAGAACTAATGGTGGTCTTCAAAATGTCACTGCAAAAGCATAAAGAGAGTGGGAGACAAGAGGAGAACAAGCAAGCCAGAGGTTGAAAGAGAGACACACACAGGAGAGAAAGTCCATTTGATGTGAACAGATATACAACAGTGGAAAGATATACTAACAAAATAGTACGAGATGGACATCCTGCTGCTATCCTCAGATACTCAAGAGTGGTGGTTCTATTTTTACCCACATGATGCTGAGTTCATTGTGTTAACTGGGTAATTTAAGTTGTGAGCAGGAGACAACTCACAGCATATATGACAAAATAAAAAACTCCACAATGTAAGTTCTATAAAAATGAGACACTTGACTTTTTCTTACCTCTTTCAAGCATTTGATTTTTAGAAAAAGACCTCCTACTACCCTTTTTCATCCCCACCTCCTCAAGTCCTCTTCATAATTCCCCTACGATGGTCTCCACCAACCTCCTCAGCTGCTTTTGTCTCATTATAATTCAAATGCCCACCAAATTCTCTGCACAGCAGACCACAAAAGCCACTGCCGTTCTCAGAAATACACCCACCTTGCATTCAAGAGACCTATTAACCATCTGAGGTAGACTGAGGGTTATTGTAGTGAAGATTGACAGACTAGAAGCATGGGTTTGAATGATCATAACTGTTTTATGTGTCACATCAGTCTGACTTTGACAAGTTGCGACAAGCTGTCAGCTCTGACCATGGTCTTTACCTCCACATGGGAGTCATGCCTTGATCATGTTCGCCCCCTGAACCTCTCAAACACCCGCTTGAGCTTGAACCCTCCCACACACACAACCACCACTTCCATCAAGTAATCCCCCAAATACACTTGTGTAGGCTGACAAAACCCACACAAACATGCTCTCTACCCAGGTCATTATAATCATATGGAAATGGGCTGTCTAATTATATCTTAGAGGATGTCAGCAGTGGGAAGGGAGCTTGTCTTTCCTCAACTTTCTCTGTGACAGGCAACATTGATCTGGGGAGCTTGACTTACACTGAGACGCAGCCTTAATGTTACGGCAAGGGAACATGAAAAGGGGGGACATTTATTTGCGAAGCATCTTATTTAAGTTTTGAATACCGATGCCCTCATCTAGTATGCCTGTCTATTCTTTTTTTTAATTAGTGTGTCACTTCTACTCCATGGACAGGTCTGAAAACAGGTTAGTTAACACTAGAAAGCAGTAGGGAGGCCAGTGAGATTGTTACATTTAATTACATCTTTTTTTCTATCTGTCTATTCAGTTAATTTAAAATTAGCACATCCACCCAGGTTTTGTATTTCTATCAGTGCCAATCAGAGCCGAATGCAAACTGCAAGCTTTCTCATTAGATACACAATGTAGATGTTTTGAGGGTGTGGGTTTTTTTTTTTTTTTGTTCAGTGGGAAAGGGCCTTCAAGCTTCAAATACAAAATTACAATAATTAATTAGGTTTCAAAGTCAAAATCTAACATTAAACATAATTTTAGTCATGTCATTAACCTGCACAGTGTTTAAAAAAAAGCAAAAACAAAAATAATATTCATGATGTCTAATTATTTCTGGATGTACATATACAGTATATCCTTTTTTTTCTCTTTGCATTTTGTTCTATGCATTTCTTGTTGGATTTATGTTTATTGACTGGTAACGTTTTAGGCTCAGTATGCTCTTTGTTATCATTTATCTTTTGTTGTATTTTTTTTATAAAATTGATTACAATATTATAGAATTATATTTTTTTGTTTGTTTGTTTTACTTATTTTCTTTTTTGCAATAGTTGTTTTCAAGTTGGGTGGGGCGGTGGGGGTTGGGGGTTCTGTTTGAATGAGCCTCTGGCTTCTTGACCTCCCCTGAAACATTTCTATTTTATGTTCATTTGGAATTAAAGTTTTTTTTTTTTTATTGTGTGCAAATAAATACTGAAAAATAAAATAAAATAAAATGTGCTCCTGAGGTAAATACTGGTCACAAGTAATCTGTTCAAAGCAAATTCAAAAACACAGTGCTTGCATAGATCAAACTAATGCCATTGTACATTAACATCCTTAATAACCTGTTCAAAGCAAACAATGTAAGAACCACTTTTTGCCGCTTTTGTACCACTCACAACACTACTCTCATGTGCCACAACTGATTTGTAACTACTGCACCCAGATGATGCCCAGCTGTAGTTGGGAAATTCCTTTACTGTTGTATGTTATCCGCTATGCTGCTTACTGCACAGTATCTTGACCACAGCTCTGGAACGACATTTATGATATCCTTACCAAAATGTTATGTCATGTTCTCTACTGACTCCTAAAACTATCAAATGCTGCAACCTCATTCCCCGATCCTGCACTGCCTTTGGTGAAAGTGCTTTCAAAGTTTTTGCTCCATCATCATGGTGTCAGGTTCAGTGTCACTACTTGTCTTAAACTAAATTATATTATAAATTTGGGAGATTTTATAGAATAAAGGACTTTTGAACACTTAATGCACACGTCTGGTTGCTGAATGCTGCTAATTTCAATTGTTGGTTGTATATTGGCTGTTTTAAGTCTTTTGTTTTTTGGCAAAAGTTTTGTTGTGTCTTGTGTTTTTAGTTCATTTGCTGTTTTATGTGAAATTCTTTATGCAGCTGTCTTGGCCAGGACTCCCTTGAAAGATAGATTTTGAATGTAAGTGGGACTAATCATGGTTAAATAAAGGTTACATTTTTAAAAAAATAAAAATAAACTGGTTGTTTTGTAATTGTTCATTTGGATCAGCATTAACTGTTATCTTTACATTCTTACAGGTTAAAATTATTACCAGTTAGTGAAATTACATTTTATTTGCAGTCCTCCTACTCTTTTTGCTATTAAGAGGTTTGTATACAAATATCTTGCGCAAGAACTGAGTTAAAAATTAAAACAATATGGAATATGGACTTTATTTTGATTGACTATATAAAATATAGTTGACAATACACGGTGTGATTACACTGACATGTGTGCTCACACATATATTGGATGACGTCATGTCCAAATTCAGATCCAAGGACACACTACTCACAAATGCGCTCACAATCCAATCATGAAGACCTTTGAATGTATAAATGAAAGCCTCTTTCAATCACAAAAATCACAAAAATAAGACAGCCTATAAAGGAGTTTCTAAAAAGGCTATCAGCATACTTATTTCTCAATTTTTAACACTTCAATTTTCTACCACCCTTTCACTTTCTATATTTTTCAGTGGCTCATATTGCTGTGTTCTGACTTTGGAGAAGAGGTAGGTTATTAACGGATGCCTGTATTCTAGAGAGAAATGGCAAACTGATTTTGTGATCTTTGAGAGTTTCTTCTAATTGGATGTTATTTATTAGCCGAAAAGAAGCCCCAGGAAAGGGCAGCTCTCTTCATGTTGTTGCTCATTTTCCCAGCGCTATGGCGATGAATCTCTCTCTCTCTGGCCTCTCTTGATAAACAAAGAGAGATGGAAAGAAATAGCTAGTTCATTCCAGATGTCAATTAAGATGCATCTACTTAGACCACAAATGCAAGTGTAAGAATATATATATATTAATGTAGTAAAATGTAAGTCTGACTCATGCATTCATCTCCACATATTATAAAATGTATTTTATCAATAACAAAAAAATTATAATGTAAATAGATATTTACAGCAGGAAAGGCCTTAAAAAAACCTTTTTTTTCCTGTTTTAAGGTCAAGGTGGGAGCATGGTCGCCAATTTGAGCTACTGCACAAATGTTCGGTCCTGGCATGTAGACCCAGATATTAAGGCGCAAATATCCTTTATATTTAAGTTCACACAAAAGCATCTCACATTTCTTTCACACAAAACTCACTAGCAACACACTGTAATATTCTCATGAACGTGATTTCACTTCACAGTATATGTTATGATGCCAAGGGCAGCTTGTTTGAACAAAACTGTAACCATTCAATGATGCAATGTAATAATAATAATCCACTCAAAATAAAACCAAAAAGACTGTTAAAATGTGTATACGATATATGCTCTATTTGATGAGGGATAATAAATAACTTAATATCTACTAAAAGTGAAATATGTTATTGAATATACTTTATGCCGTTCAGATTCAACCACTATTCCAAAAAAAGTGTTTAAACACAAAAAGAATGTAATGATTTTCAAATATTTTTTGACCTACTGAAAATAATAAGAAATATTCAACATGTCTTTTTTTTCCTTAAGCACATTTCCAATGCAGCATCACATGCCATTTAGACCAGGCATTGGTATCAACTCAATAAAACAATCCTGATACCAAAATTGTAACATTTAAATCCATAAAAAAATTGTGTGCAATAAAGTGGAATGACATGGGAAAAAGTATTGAGCATGCCATATGAAACTTGTTTAATACTTGGAGAAGCCTCTGTTTACAATACCAGCTCCAATGTGCTTCTGGTATGAAGAAACTAATCTCAGTGTTCAGATGGGATTTTCTCTTAAAATCTTCAAGATTTTGAGAGGGCTCACTTGTGAATCTTGAGAAACAAATTTCATTTTTAAAATGTGTACATATGTACAAAAAAAAGGAGTTTATTATTTTAAACATTAAATATCTTGTATTTGTACTGTATTCAATTGAAAAAATGATTTACAAATTACTGCATTCTGGTTTTATTTACTTTTAAACAGTGTCCAAGTTTTATTGGAATTGGGGTTGTATTACGACTCCCATGACTGTTTTATACACCAGAACAAAAACAGAACAAGGACAGGCAGAGATCACTCCACTGGTTTGTTTACACTGGTGGCCCTTAAACTTAAAGAAAGTAACCTCACTGCTGTTAGAACTGAATATCAACAAAAGACGAGATACGACGAGTAGTACAGTAAAAAGGGAGACAGGCTCCACGTATCACTCAGTTCCTGCCACTGTCTCTAAAACATTCTGTGATTTCCACCATCTCCTCTCACAAACACCCACAGGAAAGCCCTGCTATACATGTTTTATCTCCATCTACTGACACTGATGATCTCAAAGAGCTTCTCCAGAGGCTATCGGTGAAATCACAGAAACTGCTGAAAGTTGTGAGTGCTGTCAGTGTTCTCTCTGGGCGTCCACTCACTACATTTGTTTGTTTGTTGCTTTCTTTTTTCCTTCTGTGCAGTTCCAATAAGAGGAAATGCTGAGTGAAAATAAATTGGTGTTGCTTTCTTTCCCCTGTGATTTCGAATGTAAATGATTAAAACTGTATGGATTTCAAAGAAGTAATGATTCCTGTGATATTGCAAATAGTTAATTACAGTTAATTAGTGCGACAGTATAGCCATTCTTAAAAGGGAAACACTTGGGGCTGGGAAGCCTCTTGTGCATCACAGTTAAAGTGTCATTCACAATATGTCTACTTTTCTTTCAGTTCTATACTGTTCTTTTTCTAATGGTTGATTTAATGAATGTTGTCAACCACAAGTACGTTGAAGTGACATTCATCGTAAAATCGAAAAGCAGTCAATATGGATTAATGGAAATCGTCTCTCATGAATGAATTAATCATATGAAGTTACACAATCAAAACCAAGTCCACACACCAGGATGGCAAGAGCATTTCAATTATATGTAAATGATCAAGACAACTACATAAATAATACAAACAACATCAAGAGGTCACACAGTGACTCCACGTGGTTGAGGTTGCTATGGCAATACATGAACTATAACCTACAGTGGTAAACAGGAGAAGAAGGTAACAGGAGTCCTGTAGCCATTAGCTGTTTTAAGTTTGTGCAGATGAACTTAAAAAGAAAAGAAAAGAAATACAAATACCCCTGAGATGCCTCTTCATGTTCAAATCAGCTTGTTACCAGCCAATAATTTTTGTCGAACAGACTGTACTGCTTACAGTTTGGCACCAGTAACTACCTTAGTCCCAGCCTAACATGTTCCCAGGAATGTCCCAAACACAACAAAATAAAAAGAAATTAAAGAAATATAGGCAGAGGGTCTCTGCAGATTAATACACCATCACACACTTGTGGGTCATAAGTGATGATTAAGGGGATTACTTAAGTATGAGTCTCAAGAAAATCCTGCATAGCATACCTTTAAGGCCACAAAATAACCCTTTGAAAAAGCTTTGCAATTACTATAAAGAAGACTAAAAATTAAAGAAACAGCAAATGAATAGGTATTAATGACATTCCAAAGAGCTGCAAGGCAAGGCCACCAACACAATCACCTATTTATTCAAACATTCGTTATTTTGAGTTCCTGGTCACTTTAAGAGTACATAATGTGAACATAGACCACACACTTCTCGTTAAAGGGAAGAAGGCAATGTCAGGTCAGATGTGAAAGAAATGAAGCTCTGTACTACCGTGTGAAATGCAGTCCATGAACCATATGAACCTCTAATACCCCTGTTCAAGTTCAGAGTTAACAGGATGAATGACTCTGCCTGTTTCATACAGTGCAAGCAGGAAAAGTTATTATTATTGCACCACGGAAAAAGAAAGTGGGAGGTGAATAAGATCAATGTGTTTAGTGGTCAGAAACTGTTCTCCAGTCTGATAGTCCAGCCAGGTCGAGCTGAGGGCAAATTTTATTCTGCACAGCTTGAGGGGTTTTAACTTGCAAACAAATTAAGTGCAAACATTGTCTGTTAATGTGGAGGATTTGTTTATCCTTTAAAATTTCACTGGAGTTACTTATGTTTGGATTTACTTTCCTTGCTTTGTTTTGGTCCTGGCAATCACAAAAGACGAACAGTACTTGTTCAGAATATGTCCTAATGTGATGGCATTTGATTTCCACAATATGCCCTTTAAATCTATTACTTCTTTATATTTGCTTTTATTTTATAAGGGTTTATGAGAAACTTCTGACTACATGACTGCATTTTGAGATTCAAATAATCAGTCAGAGACTCCTGAGTTGACTGAGATTGCTTCAAGTTGAGTAGTCTATTTAATGTTTTTGTTGCTACTCAGTATTGCGTGCAGTGTACTTCTGCAGACATTTGATCTTAACATTTTGCTGCCAAGTGAGCACTCTTTACTTACAGGTTGCGGATATGCAGCAACACAGAGGAGGAGAGACACTCAAAGGCTCAGTGGCAAATTTACAGCTCACAGCAACTTAACACAATAAAGTCTCTGGCTTTTTTTCATATCTAGTGTTGGCAAAAATTGTTGTTGCACATTTCCAATTCGCCATTAGTGCCATTTCCTTGTCTACTATATGAACGCCACTGTCACACAGAATGTTTTTTGTTTTGTTTGTCGGTCAGTGTGCAGTGTACTTCTGGGAGCGTATCGGTCCCCACATTAAGCTTCAGAGTGAGCACACCCTTGTTATACACTGCTCCTCAGTAGACAAATTTGCAAATCCTAGGATAGCAAGGAATGGCCCTCCCTACTCTCTCTATGAGTGGCTCGTACTCGTTGCCTTCGTTGGTTGGATTGGTTAGGTTAAGGCATGTAGAGAGGATTGATTAAGGTTAGGGTAAGAAGGTCAGGGTAAGCCAATAACAGGCAGGTTAAGGCAGAGTAAGGCAGGCCAGTACTTCACTATCCTTGGAAGTGCAAATTTACCTCTGGAGGCAGCTGCCCGAAGGAGGAGAGGCAAAAAAACCCGACAATCAATAGCTGAATAATCATATATAGTTAAATATCCAAATCCAATTAAACTGACATATTCCAGGTCAGGCGCAGCCTTACTGTCGTGCACTTATGGAAATGATTTCAATTCAAATAAATACATTTTTGTTTTAAAAAAAGTTATCTCTGACTGTGGGCTGCAACTTCACAAAATCAAAATAAAAACTTGGATTAAGTAAAGTGGTCATGCTAACTGATGAGAAAAGCAACTGGTGGGTCAAAGCAAAAAAAAAACAAAAACAATACTAACCTTTGGTTTCTGTTCCAAATATGTAGGCAGATCATGCAGCCAAGCAGAGTTTGAAAGAACAGAATTAAGAAAGAGCAAGGGTAGGACGGAAGAGAAAAAGAGACAGAGCAAAAAGTGAAAGAAGAAAAGATGGTTAGTTGTGTTTGAAGTAAGCATTACTTCATACATTTTATAGCCAGCAGACAACACGAAGCATTGCAATAAAGATATAGCTATTACAGTCCATACAGAGATTTTGAATGCATTAACAGAAAAAAAGGTCCATATCAGCAATTGTTACAACATTCTTCACAATAATAATTTGTCATAAGTAGGATAAGAGCAGAGTTATAGCTCCTCTCAGCCACAGAGAATTACAGACTCTCAAGACACGTCAGTTCATGGAAATAGTCTTAATGCTCCAGCAGTGGTGAGTGATTTGAGTCACTGATGACATTAATAGTCAATGATAACTGTCTCATATTCACATCAGACATCACAGGTCAGAGTCCTGGGTCTTTCACTTAAATAGAACATAATGCAAATTTGTTGCCCTCATTGCATGCATTAACAGAATAATTCCCCCATGTACAGATCTTGTCTGTCATACTTTTAATGCATGTGTAAATGTGCTGTGATCCACATTCACAGCAGTGATTGCAGCTAAAAATCCATGTGAATGTCACTTTTGAAGTGTAGAACAGGATTTGAAAGGATGGAGAAGGGAGACTGTATTTCCGGAGCTGTTTTTGTGACAGAAAAAAAAATCCTAGAAGTTGAAACATGTAAAACAATTTTCTTAGTGACTTCAAATTCTGTGATGCATGTGTGAATATTTTCTACCAAAATAAATTCCACTGCCCGAGTCCTCATGCAGTTTTCAACTAAAAATTCTTCCATGAAACAGAGCGCAGGTCCCGCTTGGTATATATGCATTCATGAACATCACCATAAAAATGAGTATTTTTGCAGTCACTTCACTGCTACTCACCGCACGGGTCAGCAGACAATTTGTTACAATGAATTACAATAGTGCTGCAGCTTATGCCCCTTTTGGGTCTCTCTCTTTTGAAGTTCCTTGATGAAGCTCTAAGAAGAAGGGCTCTTCTTTACCCTTCCAGGCTCCACCCTCAGTATATGAGACAGTAACCACAACGACTCCAATTAAAACCCTCAGATGTCAAGGGAACATATTAAAGCTTAGAGTTCAAAGGCAGACACTGAAGCATCATTAGCTATGCTTAATTTATAATCTGTAATTATTAATCACAATGAAACAACCCTCACTCATGGATCTAATGATTAACTTTAGTTAACCCCTTACCATTCACACTCAACCTGAAAGTTATGTGAATGATCAGCATTCAAAGAACAAGGCAAAACTTGAACACAACCTCTTACGCAGCAAAGGAAAAAGATTTGTGAGCAGTACCACTGTAGGTTTGCAGGTATGAGAGTTTATGTGTTTCAGTGGACAATTAAGCATAACATTTTTTTAAGAAGGATTTCGAAGAGTATCAGAAATTCAAAATGTAATAATCATTATTTGAAACATGTTAAAACATAAAGAGATTTTAAAGTAAATATATGAAGACAACTCCTGACTCAGTATTGACCAAACATGTGCCTTTAATTTGAGCTGTGAACTCGAAAAACTGAGTGTCACTTTTTTCGTGTTTCCACAGTGGTGGATTTATGATTGAAGATAGCATGTTATAATATTTTGGAAGAAAGTTATTCACTTGTTATTACTTTTCCTAACACAATTAATAACTGATAGCACTAAGATATAACAAGTAATTATCAATAATTTGTACACAAAAGCATTTATACACACTGTACATGTATGTCAGTTGTTCAGCTAGATGTAGGGCTGCAATTATGATTTTTATTGTTGATTAAACTGCTTCGTTTCTTTTTGTTTGTTTGCTTTTATTCCAACTAGTAGATTAAAAGCTTTGTTTATAAAATGTCGGAAAACAGTAAAATATACCGATCAGTGCTTTCCAGAGCCCAAGATGACATCCTGAAATGTTTTTGTGTTCACAACCAAAAGATATTCAGTTTACTGCCATTGAGGAGTAAATAAAATATTCACATTTAAGAAGCTGGAATCTTTGACCGATCACTGCAACTGTAGCCAAATGCTTATTTATTTATTTCTTTGGGGCATTTATATCCTTTTTTATAGACAGCAGGGAGATGGCAGGAAATGAGGGAGAAAGAGATGCAACAAAGGTCATTGGTTGGACCTAAAGCAAGGACGCTGCTGTTCATATTTGGCGAATTAACTTATAAGCTACGGTGAGCCCCCAAGATAAGGGTGGAAGGTTGTTTGATTTTTATTTATTTATTTTTTTCTTGTATCATTTCCTTTTTTTACTATCTACAGCTATTGCTCCTGTTGCTTGGTCTACTAAAAGACAGGGTTTAGATATGGCGTTTTAAAATAGATTTCACAACCATCATAGGGTAACTTCAGTTCAGTTTTTGTCTTTTTTTCAGTGAGCTTGGCATCTTAAGCAACATAATAAGGCTCAGCATTTAGTTCAACATCACAAGTAATGTAGGTTCATCTCAGCTAAATAAATAAAAACAATGTTGTTTCACGATTTAGTTTCATATTCCGGAAACAAATCCAGAAGCAAATTGTTTAATTACGTTGTGTCAACACAGACACCCTCTTGCTTTTAACAAAGTGAAAACGCTAGTTTACAGCTGCTTCATCTTACACAAAGCAAGCTGTCCACTTGCTTGGATTTCCGCAGAACAGCAGCTGTGTTGTAAGAGAGAGCAGACAGGACCGGACAAGTAGAAAGTGACACAATAAAACAGCAAGACTTCCATGTCTTAGCTTTCGGTTAAAGAGCACTAACCCTACAGGTCTAAGAGGCTAGCAGAATGCTAGCTGCTTAAGATTTTAGTATGCTACAATTCATCCCCTGGAGAGCATGCATGTCTGTACCACTGTATGGAAATCCATCCAATAGCTGTCAAGATATTTTAACAAAAACAAAGGTCAAGAGATAAGACTGAATTATTCTGTGGTGAGCATGAATGTCTACTTTGATTTTGCTACTTATATTTCCTTACATCCACTTCCTTCCAACTTGTGAAGTACCAACGCTTGATTAGTGGCCCTTGATATCGAACTGTGACACCTTCAAAAGTTAGTTTTGAATGCTTAGGAACGGACAGTATATTTATGCTGTTACATGCATTGTGCCTTTTTAAAACCTTTTTCCATTTTCACAGGAAATTAATTTTGTTTACCTAGACTTTTTAAAACAAACTAGTTGTAGGTTTAAAAAAACATTAGTTTAGGTTTACTTTCTTGGGTTAATGCATCAAAAGCATGGGATAAGGTTTAGAAAAAGCATCATAGTCAGACTTGAAATAATTGCAATTGTTACTAACATAATGTAATGTCACATTACATACATCACTTGCCCAGTACACATACTTAACATTGTTATGAAAATAACTTTTGTGTTTGACTTTTGGTTTAATACAGGACACAAATTGCAATTTTCCTGTTGAAAGTCCTGAATTTATTTGACCTCCACCTCCACTCCCATCCACCCAATGTGGACTTTCTTACTCTTTTCACAACAGCAGTTGCTCAGAGTGTCAAAAGCCACTGCCTGGTTCATCTTCTACCACTGACTAAGTGTCGTTATTTGATTAGTTGGGAGTGAGACCAGGTTGGACATGTGATTCTTAACTAAATTGTCACCATGCTGCTGGCTCTAGAGGGAAAGCTGTGGGATCACCAAAGTCATTGGGATTCATCCTCCTGAGTTCATGGGTATTTGTGCTAATTCAATCACAGTCTATCAAATCGCTGTAAATGGCTATTTTTGATTATGTAAACACTCAGCATCTCTTTATCATAAATCCCCCAGTGTCCTGATACATCAAATTGATTAACTAAGTGGCGTAGCTAAATAGACATAGATGATTACACATTACAGAGTGAGATAATCAGCTCTATAACAAATTCAGATTTTTGTCTTGGTCTCCAAAATCATCTTCTAAAGTTCTGAAATCTTTAGATGTATTTTTATTACATAGAAGCTAATCTAAATTTGACAAGTGGTAGCAGCAACTGATCATGTGTTATTTTCTGGCAAACATGTAGAAGTGTGTTAGTAGATGTTAATGAAAAGAGCATTTGAGAGAATGTGCACACCCAGACAACCCATTTACTTGTACGCAGGATGGGTGTCATAATTAACAGCACTGGAAGAGTGTCTTTCTTTTTAATGAGTGGGGAAACAGGAAATCAACACATTTTCCTGCAGCAATGTACAATCCTATCTGACCACCAGCATTGATTTAATGTAGCAGGTCACAATTAGAGTTGATATATATTCCCTGTCTCTCCTGCAGTTTTTCTCCCTGCAGCATGTACTAAACCTGTTATGTTTATGTGCATGTGTTACTGTTTACTTAAACATTGATGCTTAACATAATGTATGTACACATGGGAAAAAGCACTTCATTAAGTATTTGCCTTTATTGATCCCGAAGTGACGAGTTAAGGGGTAATGTGACAATGGTGTGGTTGATGGCAGCAAGTCATCAAGTCTAGTATTACAGAAACAGCATACACGAGAATAATAATATATATATGTAACTGAGTTATGATATTTAGTGTTATCTGTATTTATATAGCAACATGAGAGAAATGCAATACAGTTAATTATGTATTACCACAAAGGACTAAGTACCCTTTAAATTGGACTAAATACCCCTAACTCTCAGAGCCAATCCTGACAATCCGACCAATCTACTAGACACTATGTACTACATACTTTTCAAAGGATACTTAATTACCCGTTTGACTGAAATTCTGGATGTTGCCATGAGTCATAAAACAGCTACCTCTGCAGTCTCTAGGGTAAACTGGAAGCATACTGAATTGCTGTTTGAACTGAAAATTGAAATTAAATTGAATTTCTGATTTTTTTCATTTATGTTACCTGGGGTACATCCTTAAAGGTTATTCAAAAGAAAATCAGCTGTTGCAAACATCAAAAAAATTCTAACAACGCAACCACACCATTCCCTACTAAAATGATCCATCTCACTGAGTCCAATCAGTTTGTTATTTAATCCTAACTGGAATGTGAGCTACATGGAAATATAAATTTTCTCCCATTGTAAGTTGGAGAAAAATGACTGGAATTTTGATAGTTAAAAAATTCCAACCAGAGATGCCACATGTGCAGACATCTGCTGTAGTACTCCGTGCACTTCAGTGTTAAATGGCTGTTTTGTTAAGTATGTTCACAGGGCATAGTTATGACAAAAACAAATCTGTACCGTACAATCTTTTCAAAGCCATATTTTTGTTCTAGTTTTGTATGAAGTTTATTAACCCTCCTGTTTCAGTGAAATTGGACCAATTTACAAGTGCTCTATTTAAAAGAAAAAAAAGTACTTTACTTAATCTGATTGTTATGATTGTCCATTACTTTATCCATGAGGGGCATCTGAAAACACAAAATACATTTTGATAATTTTAATTTAACTTTTGTATATTCAGGCACAGGCCGGATCACCAGATGGACAGATCTCCTCTCCTTGAACCCAACATGCATGCACGCGCACACACACTCACACTCACACCTCACCCCTGTTGGCTTCCTTGGCAACCCCTACAGGAATTACACCTGTTGGTAGTTCTCAGAAACAATCGCAACATTGTCTTTGATAAAACATTGAACTTTTCTCGCAGATCTGGTATATGGAGCAAAGAGCAGAGTTTTTCTTTGTTTTATTTTTTTGAGGCCTTGCTCAAAGTTCATTCTCCAGCAGCACAATGACCAAAAACTACTAATCAACATACTGGCTGTGGGGGTCTTTGTCTTTGGGGGGGTGGTTATATTCAAAAAAGAGCTATTTAAGCTTAGCTCAATGAGGCCTGGTGACCATAAATAGCAAATAGAGGTTCAAAACTAGTACCGTTCACAGGAACTTAAGTTGATGAAATGGACTGAACTTAACATTATGTGATAACATGTATTATTATGGATTTCTAATCAGTTATAGTGAAGCGGTCATTTGGGACTGGGAACACTGAATTAGCCTACATGAAACGACAGGAGGGTTAAGCAAGATGTTTTTTGTTTTTTTCAAGGTTCTGATTTTTGTCTCAATGTTTGAAATCCAACAACCGGTGACAATTCACCCATTTGTATACTTTCTGGCATGTAATAAAAAACAGGACGGTGCTCTATGCAAACACTTATTCAAGCTTTCAGCATACGTGACGTTCACCTCTAGATCAAAGCTGTCGCCTTGAAAAGATGTAAGAGGTGTTTAATCCTCATTTTGCAGATTGAGGTGTAAACAGCTGTGCAAACTGCTAATGAGTCCAACAATACAGTGACAAGATTAATTTGAGGTGGAGTCAAGCTCGGAGGTTATTACATTTGGTCATAAAAAATCCACAATAAGAGGCTGCAAAGATAAAGCAGAGACCATGATATAGCCTCAAAAGGACTTCCTGTTTAGAGTAAATAGCCCTAGAAGAGAACATTTAGATGACCTTAGCTGCGGAATAGAAATCTTTACACATTTCTGCAGTCTAATCAAAAATTACAAAGACTAATTTGCTCCTAAGAAGTACTATGTGCAGTTATAGGTAGAAAAAGAAACCATCTAATAGAAGGTGAGAGAGGACAAGTCTGCATCAAGGTGATACATATGTTGCGAGGACTTTACTGGAGCACAATTACTATAAAGCTGAAAACAACCAAAGTGAGGCTGATAAAATAGACCACAAACAGACAGAGAACTCAAGGACAACATAAAGAGAATAGTCTCTCATTCTGAATTACAATCTCTCTCTTTCTTGTTAGTTCAAGGTGATAGAAACAATTCCAACAAAATGAACTTGAACAAAAATTGCCTGAATTTTAATCAGACTATTTTTTTCTTATCTGACTGTTTCTGAAAGACTTGAAAAGCAATTTACGGACAAAATCAATTGATCCGTGCTGCTCTTTGCAGGCACAGTAATTAAGGGTTATTTTGGCCAAGTCAATTAAAGGAACTGATCTTGCCCATCAGTTGTTTTTCACTTGAAAGATATCAGAATAACATTAGAGAAAGGACAAGAGAAATGAGATAGGTAAAGAACAACCTTGCAAAATAGTTTGTCAAGGAAAAGATGCCCCATATGGATGTCATGTGTAAGATGAGAATGTCAAAAGCACAGTTGTTTTTTATATTTTTTTTTATTTGTTTTTTTGGGGGGGTGATGGGGGGGGTAACGCTGCTAAAACAACGGTCAACAACATCAAATGCCTTTTTGTCAGTTCCCAACGCAAATTTTTACTTGAAACTGAACAATATATTACTATTTTTTTTTTCAAGTATGCATTTATAAAAATATATATAAAAATATAATAATAATACCTAACTGACCTACAATAATTTAACACTGAACTACAGTGCGTTATAGTACTAACGATAAAAGTCCAGTAGTATGCGAGATTAGCTGCGAGACAAATACACACACACAACGGAACACAAAAAAGACCCACAAAAAAGAAGTAAGAAAGACCCTTTAAACAGAAGGATTAATTTTGGTTGAACAAATGTTTTATCACTATAATTAAGACTTCCATTTCTCTCTATATGGAAGTATATATAAAAAGACTCTATTGAGAATAACTAAAATTAAAGTTAGATTCTAGTTGCCTTTTTTTCCCAATATCATAGATACGCAAATGTACACAGTATGATCATCTTCAACTTTCATATCACGGTATACCTCACAACCAGTATATTGCTGCAACCGTACCCACAGATTAATTTTTCTGCTATACACACACCATGCGGCTATTCATTGCACCACACTGTCAGAGAGCTGAGCATACGCTAATCACAAACAGAGAAACCAAACAATAATCTCATCAGGTCTGACAGGATCAACAGATCAATTATCAAGGCTGTGACTCAAACTGCTGCTGTGGGATAAAAATAACTCTTGAGTTTCACTTGCACTGCATTCATGGACCCGCAAAAACATGCAAATGTAGACACCAGCTACCACCAAACACAGATTCTGGGGGGGTGGTATTTTATGTTGGGATCAATAATTGTCTTTCATTAAGCCCTGCCCTCCTCACTCTTTCTCTTCGCTATAGTCTGACACCGAAACGAGGCAACAACATTTGCGTTGTGATTGAGTCCAGTAGGTACCGATCCTATAGGCACTATAGGTACCAAACCCTGGCTAAAGGGCAAACAACAACAATAAGAGAAATTCTACTTAAGATAAAAACTCAATGAAATCCAACCTTTCCTATGCTTGCATAATAAATCATATCCACAAGCAAACACACACATTTAACGTCCACTCTAGGTTGCCTCTTTTTACCTCCTCAGACTTACAAAGTGAGCTGTTGCTTCTCCTGTGCTTAAAGCTACTGTGATGCTTGATTAGACTACAGACATAACCTTACAAAGTTTATTGAGCAACATCCTCTCACTGTTTTGTAAGGTACCACTGACGTTCATTGATTTGGACAGGGCATTTACAGGACATTTGTATTAAAGGTTTACAGCTAATGAACAGATTTGACAGACAAGCAAAAAAATCCACTCATATTAGTCAATATGGTCTTATTTAATTTTTTTCGCTATGACCTGCTTGCACAAAAGTAAGAACATCCGTTATCACAATTTGCTCACTGAGAAAATGTGTTAAAGTGGCAATGACCCTTTGCCAAAAACTGACATCCCACTCTGAATAGATAAACAGAGGAGCTATAAATGATATTACCACTGTGAATGTAATGTCTGCTTTGTCAAATAAATATGTGTTTCGCTCCTCCAAGAGCAGTGATATCAATTCTAGTTGAATGTGTTCCAGCCTTCTCTTAACACTCTGAATAATAATAATAAAAAATAAATAAACAACCACTGTATTTTTATTTACACTTAATTAAGTCAAGGTCTGCCAAAAACACAACAGTGATAGTCTCAAAACAAACTGTTCCAAGTCCCCGTCCAACCTCTGCGGTTTGTGTACAGGATGGCAGCGATTCTCTCAGAAAACAACAGCAAGAGGCACAAACATCACGAAAGAATAAGGAAGTTTCAAGGGATATAAATGAATATTTAATAAGAAAAACTGAGTGAATGCTGTTTCATACCGTGTCATTTTTAATGTTTAATGCTGATCCAGATGCTGCTGCTCTTAAGTGAGATGAAACATGATGCTACATGGCTGTGTTAATGAGATGACAAGCCCACATGCACATATGCATACACGTACGCTTGCTGACACACAGCAGCAGCAGCAGCAGCAACTGGGTTCAATAGCTCAACCCACCAGTCATGCTGCTATCCACCTCCACTGGGACGGGAGGAAACAGGCAAGAACACAACTAAGAGAATGGAGTCAAACAATGAGAAAGGTTTGATTTAGTCAAATGTTTCACGCCTTTCTCTGCAAATCTAAAATGCATTACCCATGAGCAGTAATAAACCAGGAGGCCGGTATACTGCAGAGCTGCAGTGCTTTTGTGTGCCTCCCCATATGATGAGAAGTGTGTTTCATGATAACTGTAAAATAAAATGCCGCGTGAAGATGTGTGCAGGCTCTGGGTCATTATCCTAACAGAGAAGTACAATTGTCTGCTGGTGGACATCCTTCCTTTGCCCTCTCCAGGGAACACCTGCTTGACTGTCTGTCTACCTGCTTGCCATTTAGATTGCCTCCATTATTCAACACCACGATGGTAGGGAACAAGGGTGTACTGGTGTGTACTGGGGGGGGGGGGGTTGTGTGTCTTGAGAGGAGCAGCATAGAGTTGTGACAGGTAGATAACACCTGGATGAATAATTCAAATTGGCATAAGCTAGCTGAGTCAGTGACAAGACAAGAAAGAAAACACAAGACATGTGAATAAATCATCAGAGAAGGGACTAATAGACCACGCACAGGAGAGGACAAGACTGATAACGTCTCATGCTACCTCCTGCTCTAGCTTTAATCATTCCAACAACCTTGTACATGAATATTCCAGTTATTGCCAGCCATACTAATGTGTGAGGATGTAACTGTATGGTGTCTTATCATGCAGCATTACCACCGGGAGTAGTCAAAATAGCCCACGTTAATCTTAAACAGCATGGAGACCTTAGGGACTCTGACTCAGCAAGGACTGCTGAATGCTAACTGATTTATTAGAGGCCATAATAAAACTGCTAGAATAAGGGGGACAGATGTAAGACAATACAAATGTGGTCTATTCAGATAGGAATTATATTGATACTGTTGTTCATCATTACTTGATATAAATATAATTTTACTGAATTCATAAACATTAAGATATTATGTCCATAGTTTGCATGTTTGACTAGCTGAATTTTACTCAATCAATTGACCATGAGTTGTATATTTTTGCTCATAGTTTAAAACAAGGATTCCCGAGTGGTGGGTCATGGTTTAAAATTGGGTTGCAGGTATATTCTGAATGGACCGCAAGTGACAAGAGACCCTTTATTTTGAAGTAAAGACTTACAGACTTTGTTAAGGAACTCATTTATCATGCCAACCAGTTTTTTTTTTCCAGGACAGCAACCATTTTGATGCCCTGCTCTTGGTATTATTTGGCCTATTAAGATGCTGTACCTTTGCAGCATCACTGGACTTGAAGAAATAATTAGCACTTTTTTTTATTGCTGTGCTATTTATGCACAGCAATAAGTTTTAAGTTTTAAGTAACTGAATTGTATTCTTACAAAATGCTTTATGTTGCTATGTTCTAAGCCCACATATTGTTTACATTTAGTCAAATAAAATTAACTATGTGGTAATTTATCTTAGGTGTGGACCTTGAACTAAATCTGGACCCTGTGGCCAGACCAGGTGGAAACCACTGGTTTAAACTACCAAAAAAATTGTATTTATTTTTAAGATAATGCTGATATTCTTCACCTACCAGTATATTAAACAGGACCTATTATGCTTCACTGTATTTTGTGTCTCTTTTGTGTCTCGTCCCATGCAGTGTTTTGCTGGCATTTGATTCCCAATCGAGAAAATCAGTGAAAATTGCTTTACCGTGTCAATATGGACTTCAAAACTGCAGTTCAGGGATGGTATTGGCCAGGTAAACTTTGAAATAAATGTGGCATTGAAAGAAAATCAGCATTCTGATTCATTTAGTGTTCCTACGAGGTAAACCTACACTTAAAACAGCAGAGGGAATTGGTCCAAATTGGACTCTTACAAATATGTGATGACTCCTGTCATGCAAAGCTCACTATTCCTTCACTGAAAGCAATAAAAAGCTGTTTGATTGCAAATAGTAGCCTAGAGAGTTGGTACAAGCACTCACACACCTGCCTGTATCTTTGTCATGCAACTTCTCTTCAGTGAAGACACACAGTCAATTACCCCCAAGCAGAAATGCATGCAAACAAACATGAAAAACACAAAAACAGAAACACATTTTCATTTTTCTCCCTTGTTTAACTATACAAGCTCCAATAAGAAACCCTGCTATTTTCTTCCGTAGCACCACACTGAATATTTAAGCAAGTGTGCCACAGTCATGAGCCAGAGACTTGGGACACGGCGACAGAGAGAATGTGTAGAAGGGAGAAAAAAAGAGTATGTGCTGAGCAAAAACGTATTGTACAGAATAATAAAAGTACACTTAGAAGTGACAGGTTTCTGTAAATTAAAGCTTGCTGCTCAAGAAATATAATAACTTTAACATAAGACAACGAAACTGTCTCAGAATAAATGTGCAGCAGTCAGGTAGATGGACATTAAATAAATTGAGTGTGTAAAAAAAGAAAATAAGTGAGAATCTGACCTGTTCTTTGTGAACCAAAAGTGAGAGCAACTCTGCAGAGTAATTCTGGTTTCGCATATTGGTTCTCATCAGCCCGCACCCAGAAACAGCCCTCTGACATTTCCTGGGGACGAATCTGAAAACAAACATCCACAGTTCAGCACATAGTTTATTATTTTACAGATCATAGAGGGCACAGAGGGAAATGTCAATATAATGAAAAGACATCCTTTGAATCAGATATTAGTCATATTTTAAAGCTTCAAAAGACTATTCCAAATTAACTTCCTGTCAGTTCCCAAAGTAAATATGTTAGAACTGTTACGTTGCCAATTGTGAATATTTGGAACATTCTTGTTAACCTTTGCACAGTACCTACAGTAAGCTTAACTTACTGTGGAGGAGTTAGCACACTTTTTATTTTTATTTTTTTCTCTTTTTTGTTTCCCTTTGAATACTGTAGTTAGGCACAAACAAACACTGCGCACCATGCTCCATGTGATCCTGAACAGCAGCTGAGGTGAAGTAGAGTTCAATATTGGCCTTATGTTTTTAATTTTATGTATCAAGTTATCGGCATATATTGCTTTTCAGGATAGTATGATGAAAATACACAAACCCAAGCAATCGCTACACTGCACATCCTCTCTGTACTAGAAATGCAGAAAATATGATGGTTTTGAAACCCCTGATGACAGATCTCGAATCTACAATGAATTTGTAAAGATAAAAGCCTTAACATAAAGTGATATCAAGTTGCAGACTTACTGCACAAAGGCCTTCACACTTAAACCTCTGTTGGATCAACTAAAACTAAGATAATTAATAGCCCATAATCATGGATGACAAAACCACAATATTTAAAAAAAACATGTTCAATCAAAATGGTCAACCAACTGACACAAAAATACAAAAAAACAACTCAGGACTAAGGCAGACAATATTGATAACAATTTTTTATCAATTATTCTTGCTTTACACACTAAAATACTGAAGGGCATTGGTATTCCCCAAAACATAGAGTCTGAATTTGTTTAAACGTTTAAGCCAGTGAAGCAGAACACAAACTAATTTAAGTTATTGGCCCAGTGTTGTGAGAAACCAATCAGGTCTATGTGTACATGCATGTAAGATATTAAGAAAATTGAAAATTAATTGTTGAGGCCTCACATGTTGCAAGCAAATAACTCATCAGGATATTTTTAAAACACACTTTCTGTAATGTGAAAGTTGTACTTTTGAACTTGTCTATCTTGAAATGCTCTACATACAGTGGGTACCTAGTCTTAAAAATTTAGAGGCCAAAACCATGTGCCAGCGACACCGCATTAAGAATAAACAAAGCTTACAACAGAGCAACTGGAGCTAAGAAACCTATATATTTTCTAAGGACTTGATGGACCAAAGTCAGGCTGAAAAGTGAATATTGGATTTGAGATCCCACAGGGATGAGATGGGACACTAATGGGATGGTATATGTGTAAGCTGACAACTGTTTGCTAATACAGTAGAAAGAAAGTGAAAAGCCAACGGTTTTCTCACTGAGCTCTAATCATTAAAATGTTCAGTCAGTACTCTCCAAAACTGGCTGGGCCACTCAGCAAGAGCTGGAAGTTTGAAGTCTTATTACCGGAGAAGTTTCTGAACAGCTTTGTCCCAAACACAACCATATGTGGGGGTCTCATCCAGCTGTGCCATAAGAGAGATCCTCCTCATGTCACTTTGAAATTTCAAGCATATGGTTGAGTTTGCTGAACACCTGTACAGATGTACATCTGTAATTAAATTATTAATCAACAAACCAATATCACTTGTGGTGTGAACTAATATTTCTCTGCAGAGAACAACATCTGTAGAGGTACCATGAAGGCTGCTCTGACAACAGCATCTGATCATCTGTTATTTTCAATTATTACTTGCTTGGCACAGACATAGAAAGTTGTTGTTTAATTCTTAGAAAGCACATCTGTACTGTTCAGGAGCTGCCAATAAACATCAGGAACAAAAGGAACAAAGAGCAGAGGAAAGGGACACTATAAATACCTGGCCTGGATTTTAAGTTTCTTGTTCAAAACTTTGTTAACTACAATCCAGCACAGTGGGACAGCATCTCTAATATCTCCTTTTATACTGTAAATAATTCTATATAGAAATCTGTAATATTTAATATTTATCAACTTTACACCTTTATTGTACACAATTATTTGACTATACACCTAAAAAATATACTGAAATCCACTGTAATTAATTAGCCTAAAAAGAAACTCTACATTTGTGATACTTTAAGTGTGAGAGTGAGGCCATTGAGGTGTTGGGTTAACTCCACAGCATTTTTTTTAACCTTTATGTAGTGGTATATTCAAGATTCCTATTGCTGAGGGCAAGTGGGATTTAATACTTTTTCAGACTTTTTTGATGCAAGTTGGAATACAATTTAGGACCAATTTTGCAGTAGTCAATATTGATTGGAAAACATGAACCATCATCAGTTACTAAAGGTTATGGAGATTTTTATTTATCTTTTAAATAAATATTCAAACATAAAGCATGACTTTTTGGTGAGTTTAATACAAGAGACCTTTGTTGAATTATTTTTACTATTTTCTTTAGTAACCCGTTATTTTAAGCTTTTTTAATGTTATGATAGAAAAAAACGGTTCAAACAAGTACTACTTCCCAGGTTTAAGCATTTTAAGACTTTTAAAAGATTGATTTAAGACAGGCCTTACATTTTAATAAATTGATTCAATGCCTATTCAGACTTTTTAAGCTTCCACAGGAACCCTGTATGTTAGACCACATTGTATGAAAATGGAGGTGTTAAACATGAGAAACGCTTGCAGTGTATTACCTTGGACCAGTTGAGGCGCTTCATGGAAGTCTCAGGCTTGAATTCCTTCTTTGGCCTGAGGCCATAAGGCAGCACATTGTGGGTGGGGGAACCTAGACCACCTCCAAACCCTAGAGGGGGTGGAGGGGGGGCACCGAATGGAGGAGGCACTCCAGGTGGAGGGGGTGGGGGAGGGCAACCCCGGTAAAGGAGGAAGAGGGGGAGGAGGGGGGGGGGCTGGCACCCCAGGTGGTGGAGCAGGGGGTGGAGGCCCAGACGCTAATGCTGAGGGAGATAACGCTCGTCCGGCATGGGGGGAGGACAGACCCACAGGTACAGCTCCAAACTGAAAAGAAATGGGGAAAAATATAAATGTCGGGACATTGACATAAAACACAAAACCATAATGAACACAATTACTGCATCAAAAATACAAACAGGAACCTAAAATGAAAGAAATGATCTTGCACCAACACTGCCAATTAAATGCCCAGAAGGATAAAACATTATTAAGTCACTCTTGAGCTAGGCAATTAAATACAAGGCTGACATTATTTCTTTTACTGTTATCAACAAATCTCAATCACAAACTCCCAGTTTATTTAATTGAAAAATATTATTCAAAGCCAAAGCATAAAACACTTTACCTTAAAGGAATGCTTCAACCCCCAAATGACCACTTTTCCATATCAACTATTCGCCCAGTGTTACATTGAATTCATGGGAACCTTTTCTAACATGGCACAGGTGGACAAAAATTCCCTTAACATCAAATATTGTTGATCAAATTGAAGTCATTGGGGACCGCATACAGCAAAACTATATTAAAACATCTATTTACCATTTCTCACACAACTCATGCAGTATAATTCAAGTCTCGTGTATCCAGTCATATGCTCAGTGTTTCTACAACACATTGCATTACCTTGTCATCAGCCCTTTCCAACAAAGACTGAAAGTGAAACTTATTTAGGCTTTCAGTGCCCATCAATAAGGGCTGACTGTTTCACTGATGATGATAATTGTTACTAAAATGAAGTAATTCTTGATTTTGGTCTCCTCAGGGGATTTATTCATAATGAAAAGATAATACGACTGCGCATTATTTTTTAACTGCTTTGTTGAAGCTCAGTGACCAACAAATAACCCTATGGTTTGTAATAGACAGGTGTTAATGTGTGGAACTGTGTGAATGTACTGCAAAAACTAAAAATCTAAGTAAATGCAGTATAATCTCTCTCATATTCCTTCATCTGGGCAATAGCGTGGACCCCTTTTCAAATCTTAATTTAATTATTGATTTATATAACAACTAATCTAGCCTTCAAATTTAATTGCCTTTTCACAGCATTTATGAAGCTAGGTATAAATCCTGTTTTCAATCTGTAAGAAGGTGAAATAATAAGCTGCAGTAGCTGTATTTTTTTTTTTTTTTTTTTGGCTTGGCTTGGCTTGGCTTGGCTTGGCTCCAGCGAATATTGCTCAATTACAGAATTAGTTGTTGGTTACTAGTGGGTTTTTTGCAGAGTTGTGAAGCAGTACTCAAGAAACCCTTCCCCAAAAAAAAACAAACAAACAGTGAATCCACATTGCAAGGAAAAAACAGACACAAGACTCAAACTGGAGTGAAAAAAAGTGGAAGCAGACAAATTACAGCATCTGCCGAGTGTGCAGCACAGTATGCTTTCTTGTCTAATACTACTGTGCTACGGATAACGGAGGCGTGTTCTCTCAACCATCCAGCAGAGGCCAAATGCTCATAAACAGTCCAGATTCTGTCCAGAACCTAACCACAATAATTTGTTTTTTTTCCAAAGCTGAAAATCAAATCCGGGGCTACAAAGTTTCGTAAATTGTATCATACGGAGCAAATGGCTTATTGATCCATGCACCAGTTTTAGATTAAAGACGCACACTAAAGGTCAGCCCTGGGCCCTTTGCTCTGCCACCGCCTCTGGAGGGAAGCACTCCTTTTGATGAATTAACAAGTGAGCGAGCGCGCGTGTTGGCAAGAGTTGGACTGACACAGACAAAGACGGTGGGACAAAAGTGTGTGTGTATGTATTCACATTGGCTAAATGTACCGCCGTCACTTGAACCAAGGTACTATTTGAGTATTCGCTCTGTGTTTGCTCACTCAAATTGAAAAATTATCGGGAAAATAAAAAGGAAGTTCTGCTCTCCTCTCTGAGCGTGTAGTTATCTTGCAGTGCCAGGGCGTGGGAGCAACTCTCTGGAGTGTGGGGGGGGGTGAGGAGAGGCCCAGTAGTGAGGTTGAAGGGGGTTGTCAGAATAAATTGCTTTTAGAACAATTTCCTCTTATGGGATAAAGATCAGAGAATCCAAAATGGCCAACATGGAGGACTGGTCAGTGTTCTCATTAGACTTAGTGTCAGCTAGCCAGAAGAGAAGCCGGCATGTCAACCCAAACTGCAGGCTCCAGTGGATAAACCCCCCCACCACCACCCCTCCATCCCACACCCCAAAGTAACAAGAACATTTCAAAATGGAAAGTAAGAAAATAAAGTTGCATTGCAATGCTTTGCTAGATTTATAAGGGTTTGTTGAGTAGTCAAACAGTGTTTTCTCATGTCTCACACTCCTTAAAGGTCCAGTGTAGGATTAAGGGGAATTTATATAATAAAATATAGAAAATATATAATAAGTACGTTTCTTTAGTGTATAGTCACCTGAGAATACAAATTGTTGTATTTCTGTTACCTTTAAATGAGCCCAGAGCAGACAAACCAAGCGCTGGCTCTATGTAGGGCCATTCACAATTTCGCTATTTTGTCACCATAATAAACAGCCTCTTCAAAATGAGCAGCATAGGAAAAACACAGATTTCTTTTTCAGGTGGAACTTCCTAATTTAGTGTTTTTATCGTTTCAAATCACCAGGTCTGTTTGTTTTGGAGGGGAAAGGACCTCTGTGGAATTGCAGCTCCTGTTAAAAACCTCCTGAACGTCTGGATGTTAAGTTATCAAAGAAAAAGGTTGAGCACACATTAGCGGTTTCTGGACTAGCTTCCCCTCTGACGACATGCCAGACAGCATTGGAGAAAATTAGATTTTTAATGTGAAACTGCTTTATTCAGTGTTTTTACCTTTTCAAATCAACAGGTCTGTTTGTTTTGAGAAAACCTCTGCAGATAATAAAGCTCCCAGTAAAAGCCTCCAGAACAATGAACACTAAAGGAATCCTAACCGGGAGTCTTGGCACAGGAGAAAAGTTTCAGCTGGTTGAAATCTGCAATCCTCACAACTAGATGTCACTGAATCCCACACACTGCCACTTTTAAGTATATACACAAATTACAAAAACAGGACATTAAACCAAGATTTAAAACCAAGATATGCAGGCTATTTACCTGGGATCTGAAGGCCTGCAGCTCTGCTTGGAGTTCGGCTATGTTTTCTTCACACTTAACCAGCTGAGCTTGTGCCTCCTGTCTGCTCAAAAACTCCTCGTCAAACTGAAGAAAGAAACACATCCAAATTACAAACAAGCACACGCTGATGTTAAATTAATGTAACTAGGAATGAACATGAGCCGTATTCGCTAAAATTGTATTAGTCCAATAGTGTGATTGTATGTATGTGTTGATCATTACATGTAATCAACATTCATTTCACCTTGATTACGTTCATTTACTGATTGAATTTCAACCTTTTGCCAAACACTCATGCATTAATAAAACCTTTTAAGCACCATACACACATGCCAATCAGTGAGCCCATCCTTTTCATTAGGATCCACAACCTGCTGCTACGCTGACTTAAATTAATCACAGCAACCAATTCATTTGACCTCACATATTTCACAAGCTTGTGTCCAATTGTGCGTGCGTTTCGACAGTACTTTATAAAGCTTACGTTTTGATCAAATTTGACATAGTAAGATACATTTGCAAGCTTTTTTCTCATCTGTTACCAACATAAAAAGATAAACCGTCATGCAGTAGCTTAAGTTTTCTACAGCGATATAGGAACAAGTTTTACTACATCGATGTTTTTTTGCAATGTGAGCACATAGACATCTGTTAAACAACAAAGACTTTATATTCATCACAAAAATGTTTGATTTCTATTTGTAATATGTTAAGGTAAGGTTGAGAAGTGATGACTATAAATTTACAGTATGTTTGGCTCTCAAGATACTGGTATAATCTTTCATTATTGTTTTAAAACACGCCCCCAGGAATTGTCACTGTTATGCTACTTCACAGTTAATGTTTTGTTAATGTTTATCTAAGCAGATGCTATTTTATAGAACAAATTAGAAAAAATGCCTTAGTGGGCTTTGTTTTAGCCAGGTGCTTTTTTGGAAATGTTGCAGGATGAAAATCTAAGTTCTAAGTTTTTTGTCAATACTTGCCTTCTGTGCGAGTTCTGAAGCTCTTTGTTCATACTCCTCCGTTCGAGCCTTTTCTACACACACCTCTGAACACAAAAAACAGAGTGAAAATCATTTTTTTGTCTTCTTGAAATAAATGTAATGCAAATCAACTCCAAAGAGTGTGTGACTTGCCTAAAAGATGGCTGAAGTCCACATCCAGGCGCTTGCGGTAACTAAAGTCTGGGTCAGTGCCACTACGGTGCAGCACAATTTGAGACACACACTCCTCAATGATCTTAAAATACTGGGGCCTGAGAGTCAGGATGAGTAAGACAAAAAGACAGAGTGGGGAAAAAAAACATAATCTTAACTGATTTAATTTCATTTTTTAAAAAATCTGTAATAAGGGACTGGGCAATATAGAAGAATTCAAGCATCCTGATATTTTTGATCAGAAATTTCAAAATAGCTAATCTGTTGATATTGTAGTGTTGACTATTGTTGCTTGTTCACTTAATGAGAGTTTTGATAAATAATTTAGATTATATTTTGAACATGCAAATAATAACAAAATAAAAAATAAAAAAATAAGTACGAAAACAACATCCAGCAGATAAATACAGTAAACAACATAAGTATTTTATGTCCAAAAAAGAGTAGGAGGAGGTGAATACTTAAGACAAAATCTACCTCTTTCGTAAATTTTATAAGAATTTTAAAAATAAATAAATTATAATATTGAACATGAATATTCCCACAGTACTGTGGATAACGGGAAATAATATAACTGCTAGAACAGTCTAGCTAATTCCATCACATTACTCTAAGGCAACCTTTAAATTAGAAAAATACTTGTGATACCCAAAAATTTGAGACAATATTTAGTTTCATATCATGACATTGATACAGTATCGATATATTGCCCAGCCCTACAGTCGTGTGTATGCATTTCTACAAGAGCTTACATGTACACAGCTTCATGTGTGAGAGGAACTGAACCCTCTGCAGGAAACTGCAGGGTTAGTGAGAGGGCATAAAGGAAATGTGGCACATCCCAACAACTTCTACAGGTATGCCTGTGCACCCACAGTCCTTCATGATAGATATCAGCGATTCTAAACATAACAGGAGGCTCTATGTCGGTGCTACTTACCATCATCATGAATTAGTGAGTCAAATCAAAGCCTAATGTTTAAAGAACAGGTGCAATTTGAGCTGACAGAGCATCACAATACATTTTACATGCTCAAACAATATCATTAATGCTGTTGACACAAGTTCTTACACATCTTTTTCTAACACATAACCCCAATTTCCACCACAGTCCCAGATATTCAGAAGGAAATGAGTGAACATTACACTAAAAGGGGAAGGGAGATGGACAGGAAAATTAAGAAAACAGAAGACAGGAGATGGACAGAAATTAAATTTGCAGTAAACAGATAAACTGTACGTATTCGATGAAAGATACTGCAAATAAAAACATTTATTTAACATTATGTAAACTTTCACTGATAATATATAAAAAATGCTAACTGTATCTTGGGACTGCACTATGGCCATTATGTTACAATATGTTACACAAGTTAAGGGTCTTTTGGTTTCTTTAGAACTCAAACTTAAAAACATTCATTTATACAGCACTTACATCTTAATAACGACTGTTTTGGTGGTACTGAACAATGGGGAATACATAGCAGCCTATTAGCAGTTGCTGAGTAATTGCAGTTAAATTGTTTCAAATGGCTCTGTTGAAAGCATTGATCGCAGAACAACCACAATAAGCACAAGGAGATACTATAATGCAACAACAGATGACACGCAAGGCTGGGAGCCACAGTGTTATTGCAAGTTAAAGGGAAAGTGTCGGTTTGATCTGCTCATTATCTTACAACAATGCCGCTGAGAGTCCAAATCCCTTCTACACCAAATCATTAAGTAATACTTTAAGACTTATAAACAGGGACACTGCTTTGCAACTCTTCCTACAAAATGAGACTTGAAGTGATCATATGAATACCATGTGTATGAAGGTGAGCTGAATGATGGAATCATTGTTTGAAAGAAGATGAAAACATTAACAACCAAATGGAATAAGGCATGTTGTCAGTCAAGCTGCTCTTGTGCTTTCATTTTTCAGTGACTTTGGAACCTCGGTGTAAAAGGGGACTGTATATTCTTGACATCAAGGATAACAAGAATTAAATAAAGATCACTCCACCAGTCAGTCAGGAGACATGCAGTGCATTAAAGGATCACATTCAGATATGACGTCTCATGTGCCAGTGGTGAAAATTAATTATATCAAGGGTACAGAACTGCCTGAGGAAAAGTTGCAAATGTATTCAAAAGTAAGAATGCTTGAAGACAACTAAAAACAGTATGAAGTGCCAAACTATAAGGTATGACAATAAGAGGAAAACATATATAATTACAGCATTAACTGTGCCTTTTTTAAATTTCACATTTTTAAAAATCATTAATATTTACAGTCCGTACAGGGTTGTGTTCTAGTGATTTGCCTTCAGGACTCCACTTGCTCATAAAGAAAAGATGACAACTGGAACTGAAAAACAAAAGTTGTTGCCAACTTTAGTCCCAATACTCGTGTATAATAAAAATGCTGTGAATGTATAGATGTGTTTTTGCACTAAAAGATTGGTTACCTCAAACCAGAAGATCAAGAGAGATCTTGCTTGCCTGACAATTGTAATATTTATTTTGATTTTCAATACATTGATGATATTTTTAGTAATTTAATAGTCAAATAGGCCATAAAATGTAAGTGTGGCTATCATAATTTCCAATGCCATAAACTTTCCCACTTGAAAAAGCACAACAGAGGTCAGATTTATACTCTACTCTTCATCTTTTAACACAGTACTAGGGGTTTAATGATCCATTGATCAGATATATCAACTCAATGGTCAATGACCCATTATTATTAATGCAAAGGGAAAAATTACAAGAGATATTGTCATCTTTAAGATACACCCTAATTTTATTACCATGGCATGAATGTTATTATTTCAGTGCAATTACACCACCCTCCTAAACATTAAAACAGTATTAGCAGCCTAGGGCCAGACAGAAAATAGGCAGGTTTCCATTAACACTCAAATTGCACAAATTGAAAATACAAATGTAAGATATGCCTAATGGAAACACATCAATTAAAAAAAAAAAAAAAGGTTTTACGCACGCATGAGGTGGTATTTCAGGCAATTTGAAAAATCCATGTTTCTCAAAAGTGCAATGGAAACACTTTTTTTTCACTTTTATAGCTCATATGATGTGTAACACCGGGGGGCGGTAATGCGACTTTCTGGATGCCAACCACCATTAAACCCAAAGAAGAAGAAAAAGTACAAAGTCACATGACATTCTACAAAACATGACTCTGTATGTGTGAATGGAGGAAGAGACCAAGATCTTCTTAATTCTTAAATGAGACAAAGAAATGACGGCGATATTAGATTGGCTTTATTGAGTGGCTGCAATAGAAATAAACCTGCCAATGTTTTGGACATCCATTGCCATGGTTGTTGGAATTTTATCGCGAGAGGAAAGTCACGTAACATCGTGGAAGAAGTCGCATAACATCACTCTACGGAAACACTCATCTTGCAATTGTGTTTTTTCGATTTTTTTGTGTGGAAACCCACATAATGGCAAGTAGGCAAGAAAAAGACAACGAGAATATTTTCTGATAATTTCTCATATCAGTGGCAGGCGTATCGCGGCAGACATTGTGACATGAGCAAATAATTGTAGAGCTGTTAAAAAAATAATCAATACAATAACACATTGTGAAACAATTTATGGTTCTACACAAGATGCCTTCAAAAGAAAAGGCTTTTAGGATGAGGACAAAATTATTTGTTCAACATCCATAATCCTATCTTGGTTAATGAGTTGCTGGAGTCCTCAAACCCAGTTAAGAGCAGGTGAAAGCCATTGACTTTACGTAGCCAGGACTGACTTCAACACAGTGGGAAAATAAGGTTACAGTTATAAAGTGAATGCACTATCACAAACAGAGCTTTTTTTCTTTTTTTTTTTCTTTTTTTAAGGTAACGTATAATCCCACAAAGTATGAAGTGCCTCTTAGCCCTCAAGTGCCTCTAGGTCAGTTACCTTTGTAGATAGTAAGTCATTCCTTGGTTATGCTAATGTTAACAGCTTACATTAGAGCAGAAAAACGTATTAATTCCTTAAAGGGTCTGTATGTAACAATCAGAGCACTAATATAGATGCAAACCACTACTGGCTATGAAAAGAGATAGTGGACTAAAGGTATTCTCAGCAGAGAATTAAATCATACTTCCTGTGTGTGTGTGTGTGTGTGTGTGTGTGTGTGTGTGTGTGTGTGTGTGTGTGTGTGTGTGTGTGTGTGCGTGCGCTTGTGTGTGTGTGTCGTTGCAGTTGTTTAGCTTTGGTAGCTGCTCCTTTACCTCCTATGTTTTGAACCGAATACAGACAACTGATATGCCCTGAATTCTGCATTTACCCCCTTTAAACTTTTTGTTCTTTTGTATTTTTGGTTTTGAACAGGCTTAAAAAGAAAAGATACCACTTTCTACACACTTTATAGGTGGAGTATTGTTCTTAATGGAGCATATGGAGAAATCCCAAAATTGACAGACCTGCCATGCCTTCTTATTGAGCTATTATTGCTTTTATTGTTATTATTCAATTTTTCGTTTGAGGGGTTTAGTGACTGGTCAATTGACTAATTGTTTCAGCAAGTGACAGGCAATAAAATCTAATACTGAATTGTTGTCCACTATTAAAGCATAAATTATATAACTGTTACTGTTCTTTATGAGCTTCAGCTGATTCAGCTTCCAAAAGATAAAAAAAGAGATTCTGTGGTCTAGACGTGCCATTGTTAGTGAGAACTGAACATGTGGAGGGTGGTGTGGGGGTTTCGTGTGTACAGTAATATTCTCCTGCTGTTAGTAATGCTTACAAAATAGATAGCAGTGATGTTGGCAGTCATAACACCAAAGTTAACATTTCATAATGCTTTTAGATGAAGAGAACTAATCAGGCCGTGGCAGAGTAGAGTGCCAGACACTTTAGGTGTTGTTTTTGGGTGGGAGAGAAAACTGCAGGTGATGCATTTCATATTCTTCAGATTAGAGCTCCATCTTTTGATCAAGCCAAGGTTTAACTCACACCCAGCTGTGAGTGAACCAACATAAAATAAGCCTTTGAAAAGTACCATTAATAGGAGATGAGATATACTCTGGAGCCATGGCTGCTATAGATGGACTAGAGATGAAAGAGACAGCATTCTCTTTGTTAGCCAATGTCATTGAGAGGGTTTAAGGCAGAAGGAGTGAGACCTCCGCAAAACATAAGCTCTTCAGCAGTCGACATCATTACCAGCGTTCAAAAGCTGCTCAAACCTTTGCTTCTGTCTGTGTATTTGGCTAAGATGAGACATTAAAATGCTGTATGTCCGTCATCATCATTAAGTTATATTTCTGTACACCTCTGACCAGAGTCAAAGCACTCTGCTCTCAAGCTAATGCATAGAGCTTATTAAAACAAATAAAAATTGCCGAAAGACAAACTCACAAACATACAGGGAGACACGAAGGGAATAAAATGCTGTGTTGTACATTAGATAAATAATGTTCTGTGTGTACATGTGTGCTGCTCGTTTTTACCTGACCAAGTAGTCATTGCGAATCAGCATCAGGTGCTGCAGTATAGAGAGGAAATAGGGCTCTGCACTGCTGTCCTTCACCATGCTCTGCACAATGCTGAACACATCACCCACATCAGTACAGAGAGTCAAGGAATTGAACGTAAACTGAAGCACTGTATTTTCACATAAAAAAGTAGAGGCTACTGAAATAAAGAAGAAAAACGAAAGACTTACGTAATTTTCGAGAATAACTGACCTCAGCTGGATGCCAAGAACATTTCAAATGTACTGTACGTTAGCCACATTTATAAGACACAGACATTGAAAAAGAAAACTTAGATCCCCTTTACACCTTGTATTAAAATGTGTCTTGTATCCAGATTAAATCTTTGTCCTGATTACATTTAATGTGTAATGTAAATCCTATTGAGATCAGAATGCTCTGTCCACCTCAAACCAGACCTGTTCACAACTATGTTATATGATACAGTGTGTCGACAGGTATCAGACACTTAAATTGAATTTTTTAATGACCGTTTCAACGTAATTTTTAGTCAAAGACTGAGTTTTGGATCAATCATCTTTTCGTTCTAATTTAAGCATTGCAGGTAAGTATAAAAGTAATATATATAGTGACATTTCAGGGGTATGTGTATGTAAGAATATGATTATTAGAGTGAGTTAGTTTGATCTACATTTTGCCAACAGGTAAGTGCAAGTATAAAGTAAAAAGACAGTATAAGGTTTAGTGGCAAGTTTTGTAACATCAGAAATGTGGAATTTTCACAAAAAAACATGAATCATTTGGACAGAAAGTAATTGAAAGATGGATAAATTAAATTAGATAAAATGTTTGTGGAAATCGAGACCTCACAAATTCAAATATTAGACTATTCAATGACTTTTAAGGCTTAATATGATTTATAATTTGGTATTTGAATCCATTGATTGATATTTACTTTTTATATTATCTTATTTTCATATGTATACTTTTTATAGAACCTATAGGACCTACATACACCCTGCTGGTAAGAATTAAAAAAAATAAATTAAATTACAATTTCATAGGGTGCACATCATGATACTGTCTGCATTGTAGAGGAAATATAGCTGTTAAAAAACAAAAATATTTCTTAAGAAAATCTTTACTGGTCCACAGTTTTCTTTGGTATATATGAGAGTCTATCAGTCTATCAAGATTTGGAGATTTGGCAACAGCGAGGTCAATGGGGATGAAATAGGCCAACCTAATAGTAGAAACTGTGATCAACAGGAAGAATACATCACAAATGAGGGAGACACCACAGATGAGAGACAGACTATCGTGCACCCTGCAGCTTCAGCATCTGGTGAGGAAGAGCCTCCACTACCTCTCTGATTTGGAACAGTTTCACCCTATTACATATTTCCACCCACGTAGTTGTTGTATTTGGATTGGAAATGCAATTGCAATGTGGTACTGATGCGTCCCTGACCACCTGCGAAGGTGGTTTCGCAGATCAAATCACAATCGTCCCTCAATGCATTTAGGGTGCATTTACCATTATTTTCATCAAGCACCATCCAACTGCAATCCGATCACCAAAAACACATTTTAATGCAAGGTGTAAAAGGGGTCTTGTGCAACATGTGTCTATTTGTAATAATGATAAGGATATTCCAGCTCGCTCTTGATGTCTTCCAGTCTGTGAGAGAACTCTATCATGTCCTCCTCTTTGTGCTCCTCAAACACCTTCAGCTGAATGTCAAGGGCCTCATTCCTGATAGTTGTCAGTTGCTACAGATGGATTAAGGCAGAAAAAGAAGAAAAGGTAAAACAGATTTAAAAAAGATTAACAATAAAAGAGAATTAAGCAAAATAAATCAGAGAAAGGCTTTAAGACCCTGTCTGACATAAGCACCAAAAAGGAAGCATCAAGCCACAGTAACAACGAAGAGCTTGTTTTAAACGTTATTACTCATCATGATAAACAGGTGTGAGGACCGGCTCCTCATTTTAATTTATTTGTTTTCTTGGCACTTACAGTAGCAATGTTTACAACAGATAAGCATGTTAGGAAGATGGTATAAAAGCCAGTAGGAAGATTATTAGCCAGAGCACTAGAAACTTCATTGGTTTCTGGGTGCTGGCACAGACAGAGGATGTGCAAACTCTTCTCTGTGTTTCATAAATTAACAATATTTCACTGAAGTGGACAACTCATTTAAATATTAATACAAGGTGAGCATGAGTTTATATTATGTGTGTATGTGTGTGCGTTGTGCTTACCGGCAATATCTCTTTCAGGCCACAGCGCATAAATTCATTCCTGATGTGCAGCCTGAAGTCCAGCTCATCAGGGGATGTTACCAGTGCATTGATGAGCTGCATGCATGCCACCTGCAACATGAAGGGTACATGGAACAAAGGGAGAGGGAGAGAGACAGGGGAGAGAGAGAGAAGAGTGAGAGAGAGAAGCAGAGAAGAAGACGACGGACTTCTTCTTCCAGAAGTTGATGAAAAGCATGCCGGCATGCATTCTAAATGAGTTATGTCCCTTGGAAGCAGAGGACCATAACTAATGCATGTCTATTTTCTCCAGTCACCAACTGGGGGGGGGGGGTGATTTTAATATTAATGGAACAACTGCAGACCCGCACACACAAAACTAACTAACAGTCAATTTAAGGGCAAACTCGCTCTTTTGGAAGCTGTTTTTCACTCCCCTATGAGTTCGGTTTACTGCAAAGGGACCGCCGCATCCTGTGACTCTTCAACTAGCCGGGCAAACACAGACAGAAAAATCAATTATTGATCAGTAAAGCAATCCGCTCATGTGTGAAAAGAAGGTATGGCAATGCTAGAGCCAAGGAAGGATATTCAGATGTTTTCAGGTTCATTGTCAATTGGATGGCATGGCCTTTTTAGTCCTGGCACTTAAGCTTAGTAATTACCTGTCTTCAAAGTGACATTTTTATATTGTAATGCAGATAGGTAGCATTGCAAAGTGTCACAAAATCTTTGCCTTGATGTGACTGGGGACAAATGGCCGTCAAGAAAACAATGCTAGTGTTATATTTAAGATCACAACAATTATTTGAATGATTTCCTACTATCCTCACATCCTTTGGTTTCAGTACACAAATTCATTTTAAGTAAAATCAATGCGCGTGAAGTTGAAACTTGCTGGAGACACATAATCAATGACAAGAGACAAAGGGGGAGCAAGAAAGATCACTGCAATGCTTTACACCATTTTTCATGAGTAAAACATCACAATATAGATGTTTTGTAAGCGTTTGAAGTCTATAATGTGATTCCAGCTCATCATACATTTTAATAATTCATATTTGTACATTTACT